>NW_007732234.1:63801-74897 GCF_000696425.1 Galeopterus variegatus | reverse complement strand
AGAAGTCTTCCAACAAAGAAAAACCCAGGACTAGATGGGTTCACTGCAGAATACTACCAAACCTTCAAAGAGGAATTGATACCTATTCTCTACAAACCATTCCAAAAGATGAAACAGAGACCATTCTCCCAAACTCTTTCTATGAGGCTAACATCACCCTGATACCAAAAACAGACAAAGATACAACAACAACAAAAAAAACTGCAGGCCAATATCTTTGATGAATATAGATGTAAAAATCCTCAATAAAATACAAGCTAACAGAATACAGCAACACATACACAAAATTATATGCCATGATCAAGTGGGATTCATCCCAGGGATGTGAGGTTGGTTCAAAATATGCAAATCAATAAATGTGATACACCATATCAATAAAATTAAGACAAAAACCATATGATCATCTCTATAGATGCTGAAAAAGCATTTGACAAAATGATAAAGACTCTCTACAAGTTAGGTATAGATGGAAAGTATCTCATTACAATTAAAGCCATATATGATAAGCCACTGCCAGTATCATCCTGACTGGCAAAAAGCTGAAAGCTTTTCCCTTAAGAGCAGAAAGTAGACAAGGATGCCCACTCTCACCACTCCTATTCAACATAGTGTTGGAAGTAATAGCCAAAGCAATCAGAGAAGAGAAGGAAATAAAGGGCATCCAGATTGGAAAACATGAAGTCAAACTGTCCCTATTTGTAGATGATATGATCCTACATATTGAATAGTCTAAAGCCTCTACAAAAAACTCTTCGAGTTGGTAAATGCTTTCAGCAAAATAGCATGATACAAAATCAACACACAAAAAGCAGTAGCATTTCTATATTCCAACAGTGAACATGCAGAAAAAGAAATCAAGAAAGCTTGCCCATTTACAGTAGCCACCAAAACATAAAATACATAGGAATAAAGTTAACAAAGGATGTGAAAAATCTCTACAGAGAGAACTACAAACCCCTGTTGAGAGAAATTAAAGAGAACACAAGAAGATGGAAAGATATCCCATTGTCTTGGATTGGAAGAATTAACATTGTGAAAATGTCCATACTATCCAAAGTGATATAAAGATTTAATGCAATACCCATCAAAATTCTAATGACACTTTTCTCAGAAATGGAAAAAAAATTATCCTAAAATTTATATGGAATAAGAAAGACCACAAATAGCCAAAGCAATTCTGAGAAAAAAAAATTAAATTAAATAATGCTGGAGGCATAAAACTACCTGACTTTATTTTTATTTATTTTTTTTTAAATTTAATTTTATTTTGTCAATATACAATGTGGTTGATTATTGTGGCTCATTATCGAAACCTCCCTCCATCCTCCCTCTCCCCCCGCCCCAACAACCTCCTTTCTGTTCTCTTGTTATATCAACTTCAAGGAATTGCAATTGTTGCATCTTCTTCCATCCCCCCAGGTTATTTGTGTATTTATTTATTTTTTTCCTTTTTGTCTTTTTTCGTGACCAGTAACGGGATCGCAACCCTCAGTGTCGCGCCCGCACCGCGCTCAACCAGTGAGCGGACCGGTCTCTATATGGGATCCGAACCCTCGGTGGGAGTGCCGCCGCGCTCCTAACTGCCGCACTCTACCGAGTGCACCACCAGGCCGGCCTTATTTATTTATTTTTAGCTCCTACAAATAAGTGAGAACATGTGATATTTCTCTTTCTGTGCCTGTCTCATTTCACTTAATATAATTCTCTCTAGGTCCATCCATGTTGCTGCAAATGGCAGTATTTCATTCTTTTTTATAGCAGAGTAGTATTCTGTTGTGTAGATATACCACATTTTCCATATCCACTCATCTGATTTGGGCTTTTTCCATAGAGGCTGCACCATTTTGCAGTCCCACCAACAATGTATGAGAGTTCCTTTTTCTCTGCAACCTCGCCAGCATTTATCATTCACACTCTTTTGGATATTAGCCATCCTAAAAGGGGTGAGATGGTATCTCAGTGTGGTTTTGATTTGCATTTCCTGAATGATGAGTGATGTTGAGCATTTTTTCATGTGTCTGTTGGCCATTTGTATATCTTCCTTTGAGAAATACCTATTTAGATCTTTTGCCCATTTTTTAATTGGGTTACTTGTTTTTTTCTTGTAAATTGGTTTGAGTTCCTTATATATTCTGTATATTAATACTTTGTCAGATGTATATTTTGCAAATATTTTCTCCCACTCTGTTGGTTGTCTTTTAACTCAGTTGATTGTTTCTTTTGCTGTGCAAGAGCTTTTTAGTTTGATATAATCCCATTTGTTTATGTTTCCTTTGGTTGCCTGTGCTTTTGGGGTTGTATTCATGAAGTCTGTGTCCAGTCCTACTTCCTGGAGTGTTTCTCCTATGTTTTCTTTAAGAAGTTTTATTGGAATTCTATTCCATTGATCAGAGTATCTGCTGGCTTTAAACTATACAACAAATCTATAATAACCAAAGCAGCATGGTACTGGCATAAAAACAGACACACAGATCAATGGAATAGAATAGAGAATCCAGAAATCAAGCCATACACCTACAGCTATCACATCTTTGACAAAGGCACCAAGTCTACACACTGGGGAAGAGACTGCCTCTTCAGTAAATGGTGCTGGGAGAACTGTATATTCACATGTAAGAGAATGAAACTAGACCTGTACCTCTCACCATACACCAAAATCAACTCGAAATGGATTAAAGAATTAAATATACATCCTGAAACAATAAAACTCCTCAAAGAAAACATAGGGGAAACACTCCAGGAAGTAGGATTGGATACAGACTTCATGAATATCACCCCAAAAGCATGGACAACCAAAAGAAAAATAAAGAAATGGGATTATATCAAACTAAAAAGCTTCTTCACAACAAAAGAAACAATTAACAGAGTTAAAAGATAGCCAACAGAGTGGGAGAAAATATCTGCAAAATATACATCTGACAAAGGATTAATATCCAGAATATACCAGGAACTCAAACAACTTTACAGCAAAAAAACAAGTAACCCAATTAAAAAATGGACAAAGAAGCTGAACAGGCATTTCTCAAAGGAAGACATATGAATGGACAATGAACACATGAGAAAATGCTCAACATCACTCATCATTTGGGAAATGCAAATCAAAATCACTTTGAGATATCATCTCATGCGAGTTAGGATGGCTAATATCCAAAAGACTGGGAATGATAAATGCTGGTGCAGTTGCAGAGAAAAAGGAAGCCTCATCCACTTTTGGTCAGTCTGCAACATGATGCAGCCTTTATGGAAAATGGTATTCAGGGTCCTCAAACAACTACAGGTAGATGTACCATAAGACCCAGCTATTCCACTGCTGGGTATACACCCAGAGGAATGGAAATCATCATTCCAAAGTAATACCTGTACTCGCATGTTTATTGCAGCAATATTTACAATAGCCAAGAGTTGGAACAAGCCCAAATATCCATCATCAGATGAGTGGATAAGGAAATTGTGGTATAGCTACACAGTGGAATATTACTCTGGTATAAAAAAATGAAATACTATCATTCAAACAACATGAATAAACTTAGAAAAAATTATATTAAGTGAAATAAGCCAGGGGCAGAAAGAGAAATACCACGTTTTCACTTATTTGTGGGAGGTAAAAATAAATAAATAAATAAATATTCAAACAAAATCTGAGGTGGGGAAGACACAACAATAACAACAATTCTTCAAACTTGTTGAGACAAGTCAACAGATATGATGTTGATGATGGGGAGAGGGGAGAGGCAAGTGGGAAAGAGGAATTGGTAAAGGGACATGAAAATCAACTACATTGTATATTGATAAAATTAAAAACAGAAAAAAAAAACACAAAACAGAAACTCTGATAATTCCAAGGAGGATGAATTCAAAGGAAGAACCACAAGATTAGAAAACCACTTATAATACCAGAACAATAATCTGAGTGAAATGGTGACCAAACTATGATTGTGGTGGTGAAAGAAGAGATAGTTACATGCAATATTGTAGTGTTTGGTGTGAATACCCTTCTATTATTCAGGATCTAGCTTAGGTAAAGAAGAGCATGAATTTTATTACAAGTCTCATAATGTTGCCACAGAAATTGACAAAGTATTGCAAAGTTAAAAACGAGAATAAATAAAAAGTTAGATATAGTTTCCACATGAACATTAAATTCGCACTAGATAATATAGGAAAATAAAGGTGAAATAACAATAAAAAAATTGGATAATACTCCGAAAGCTCAGGCTATGAAAGCAAAAATAAATAAATTAGAACACATCAAACTGAAAAGCTTCTGCACAACAGAGGAAACAAGGAACAAAATAAAGAAGAATTGAGAAAAACACTTGCAAATCGTGTATCTGAGAACTCATACAATTCAATAGCAGAAAAACAAAAACCTGATTTAAAACTGGGCAAAGGACCTGAACTGGCTTTTCTCTAAAAATGACATAAAAATGGCCAATAGTTATATGAAATGTTGCTCAAATCACTAATCATCAGGGAAATGCAAATTAAAATTGCTATGAGATACTGTTAGGATACCTATTATCAAAAAGACGAGATAAAAAGTGTTGGCTAGGATTTGAAGAAAGTGGAATCCTTGCACACTGTTGGTGAGTATGTAGATTGATGCAACTGTTATGGAAAACAGAAACTATGTTATTAACCAGCAACTATGATATTACCCATTAATCCCTCTCCTAGGCATATACCCAAGGGAAATGAAATTGTAAAGATTTCACCTCGAAAAGATATCTGCACTCCCATGTTCACTGCAACATTATTCACAGTAGCTAAGGTATGGAAACAACCTAAGGGTTTGTCAATGAATGGATAAAGAAACTGCCGTGTATGTATATACAATGGAGTATATTCAGCCTTGAAAAAGGATATCCTTCCATTTGCCATAACATGTATGCAACTAAAGAACATTATGCTAAGAGAAATAAGCCAGATACAGAAAGAAAAGAATGAAAAATATTGCCTGATCTCACTTATATGTGAAATCTTCCAAAAAAAAAAAATCAGAAAAAAGCTGAAATAATAAAAAGATCAAGATGTGTGAATTAAAAAATGAAACAAACAAAAGACAACAACAACAACAACAACAACAACAACAACAACAACAACAACAAACAAAAAAACAGGTGTAGGAGACTACCAAAGAAACAGTGCCCTTAGGAATTAAAAAATGAAACAAACAAAAGACAACAACAACAACAACAACAACAACAACAACAACCAAAAAAACAGGTGTAGGAGACTACCAAAGAAACAGTGCCCTTAGAGGCAAGTTCTGTATTGAAAGAGGAGGGAGTAAGATCATATTTTGCATACACAATAATGATGTGTAACATGTTTACCACAGAATAAATGTTTAAAAATCACAGTAAAAATGATGCGTGATAGAGACTTGTAGAGGCGATTAGTTCTTTTGAAAAAGGGCAGAGAACAGATGACAGTATAAAACCCTCCTCCCCAATTTTTAATTACATTGTCATAAATGGAAACCCACAAGAATCCATTTGCTTATTTTGACCATTATTTAGCCTAAATTCAATATAAGAATCATTCTGCCTTGCAAATCTAATTTTGCAAATATTGATTTTCATTCTGAACAGACATTCCACAATACTCTAATTTATAAGACTGTAATATCATATCAGAAGGGTATCTTTGAGTTTTTACTCTTATTTTTTGTGTGTGATAAATTTGGCTCATGGTTTTCTTTTACATGCACACCTAGCTAGATTTTAGCATACATAGCACATGGATTTGCATGAAGAATGAGCTCTAGTACAATCCTTGCAAAGGGTCAAGTTCTTCATAAGTGTTTCCTGAGTTAAAGCTTTTTGCAGAAGCATCAGAATCTTTAGAGAACAGGTACGAATGTTGCAGAAATTTTGAAGACGAGTGTATATATGTATATTACAAATACATGAATACACAGATGCATATTTCTTTTACCACATTTCATTAAGGAAAGTATATTATCTATTTTATTCATCTCTCATTCTTCAGCTACTAAGCACGATACCAGGAACAAAATAGGAATTTACTAAATGAATAAATCAATAAAATAAAATGAAGAAAATGTTGTGTTTGGAAAAAATAAATAATACTTCTTATAATGTAGTGTCTCAATGAGGTAGGTCTGTCAGAGTATGATATATTTTGCATGTGGAAAGCATTGAACAATAAAATGGAGTTCCCGCTTGAATGCTATTCACGGTTTAAATAAGGAGACAGGCATCTACTGGATTTATTCAATAAATTACAGTGTGTAAAATATGGGTAAACACACTTTCATGGGGAGCAATGAGCAAAACAACGTTAGATTCGAAAATCTACTTTCATATGAAGGACAAATATTGCTTGTGAAATAGATGAATTTGCTAGGAGCGATGTTTGACATCATGGTGCCATAACCAGGTAACCATTTAGGAATGAAGGATTTATATCAGTGGCTGAAACTGCTGCTGGGAAACAGTTTGGGGATGGTCTTGGCTGATGAAAACAGCCTCATTCAAGGTTGTACTTCTTTTCAGGGGTAGCTGACATCCAGTGGCTGATCAAATAAGGGTATATGCCCTAATCTCCATTCTCCACCTGGTGAAAATTCTGGAGGGCCATTCTAGTTCTAGAAATCCCCATGTGTCAGCTGATGCCTCATTTAGGATTGCATCAAAGCTCATCTCCTCTCTCTTCTCAAGAGTGCTTTTTTCACCACCTTTTAACATTTTTCCCTAAAGCATCCCCTAATAACATCCAGTATTATCTAAGTCTGAGTCTGCTTCCCAGAGAACACAACATGCACTGGTTGTTGCCAGGAATGTTTTTTCAAAACAGACCCTAAGATGAGACTTAGAGCTGGCAACCACTACCTGGCTGGCAATGATGACCACATCACAGGATATGGGTGGAAAAAGCATATAAATTATGGTTATGGTGGCATGCAGACCAGAGCCCAAAAGTTGCAGGGGCAAACATGTCCCCCAGCAAGGTTAAGCATGCTAGGGCACCATAGAGAATTTCAAAGGGGGTTAGGTTAAGCCGAGAGGGGGTATTTTTGACCCTCAATAAGGCTAGAGGGAGGAGCACCACCTAGTTTGCGCCAGTCTCCATGGTTAATTTAGCCAGTGTCTCTTTTAGAGTTTTATTTATTTTTTTTACCTGTCCTGAACTTTGGGGCCTATATGCACAATGTAATTTCCAAGAGGTCCCCAGGAATCTGGCCACTCCCTGACTTACCTGGGCGACGAAACTTTGGGCCCTGAGTGAAGGTGACTTTACCCAGCAGGCTTGTTGAACTTTTCATTGTTGCGGAGGGCCAGCTGCAGGTGGCACGGGATGATGCGCGTCTTTTTGTTGTTGCGGGCCTGTGTTGCCCGCCAGCTCCAGGTTTTCATTGGTAACAGTGCAATAACTATATAGCAGTAACTCTAAGGACAATGAAATTCAGTTTGTATTGTTAGTTGATGCTCTGGGAAACAGTAACAAGTTTTTGTTGTTTTGTTTTTGTTTTGTTTGTTTTTGGCAGCTAGCCAGTACAGGGATTAAACCCAGGACTTTGGTCTTATCAGCACCGTGCTCTAACCAAGTGAGCTAATCACCCAGCCCAATAATTATGAATCATTCATTAAGTGCTAAACATGAAAGCTAGAGGGCCTTCTTGGTAGTCCAAAAAGAGGTTTAAATCTCCTTCAGCAGGAGGGCAGACACAGTTGAAGACCACATCCAGAATTTACTTATAAAAGTAGCTGGGATCTAAAGAACCTGTAAGTACCAACAAAGGCAGGTATGCTGTACCAAGGTCAGGTACCTTCTTACCAGCTGGTGAGAATGGAGCTGATACTGGATATGAGTACATCTGGACTGATTCACCTGGAAGTTTTGAATCTCCTCAAAGAGGATTCTGAGTGTTAGAGAAGTTAAAAAACTTCTGCAAAATCTGAAACGTCTGCCCAGAAGTTCGTCTAAAATCAACCATTAGTCCTTCCACTGCGAATCTCCTCAAAGAGGATTCTGAGTGTTAGAGAAGTTAAAAAACTTCTGCAAAATCTGAAATGTCTGCCCAGAAGTTCGTCTAAAATCAACCATTAGTCCTTCCACTGCATCTCACGACACCACCTAGAGGGCAGCACATATTACCTTATTCATCATTTTTTCATTCCCATGGATGGACAGAGTAGGGAATCTGAGAACTGTATTCCTTTTTTTTTTTTTTTCCCCTAATAGCTTCCCTTCTAGGTATTAGTTTGCCAACAGGTTCCTAATCTAGCAACTGAAATCCTCAGACATTGTGGACATGGGGATTCATGGATAGATGAAATTAACTCTTGGAAAACTCAGTGTTAAATAGCAGAACCTTACTTTAATGTTCCACTTTTGTTCCCTTCTGTCTTGCACTGATGCTGAAAGACAAGAAATGAATGAAGCACTGGGAATCAATTATCCTTCTCTCTGTAAGCAAGCTGCAAACACTCATTTTACACAAATAAAATGACTTTCTACGTTAAATTAATGGAGGCTCACTTTCTTTCCTTGTTACTTGTTTTTAAAGTAGATAAAATATTTTTCTGTTCATTCTTTGAAGAACTGCACTACAAACTAACTTTATGAATGTAATACTGGGTTTATATTTCAGTCCAAAGTCCTCTGCTGAACAAGTACACAAACAGCATCTGAGATCTACATTTGCTTCATGCTCCATAATAAGGACTGGGGCTGACAACAGCTCAAGCTGTAGTATCTGATAAGCTTTCAGAAAATCACTACTGCTCTCGGTATCAACCCTAAAAACAAGGGGAAGCTTTGGCCCAGAGATGTCTGAGATAGAAAGATGACTGGTAAACAAATGCTGAGGGACTCTGTCTTTCTGCAGGTATCTCGAACCCTCTTAATAATCTTAATAATCCAACCCTCTTAATAATCCAATCCATGACCATCGAATCACTGTGTTTGGGATTTTTATCCTGGTGCCCTCTACCACACCCAGATAGAGTCTGTACGCTTTTGATAGAAATCTTAGACTCGACTCTAATCTCTGCCCTTCCCAGAACAATAACATTCTAATCTTTTTTTTTGTCTTTTTTGTGACCGGTAAGGGTATCGCAACCCTTGGCGTGGTGTCGCCCACACCGCGCTCAGCCAGTGAGCGCACTGGCCATTCCTATATAGGATCCAAACCCACTGTGGGAGCGTCGCTGCGCTCCCAGCGCCGCACTCTCCCGAGTGCACTAAGGGGTCGGCCCAACATTCTAATCTTTTTTGAGAGCGCCTGTCCTATATAGGATCCAAACCCACTGTGGGAGCGTCGCTGCGCTCCCAGCGCCGCACTCTCCCTAGTGCACTAAGGGGTCGGCCCAACATTCTAATCTTTTTTGAGAGCGCCTGTCTCAGGGATTTCTGCATGCCAGTATAACTGATCCAGAAAAGTGGGAAAGAAAGAAGAAAAACAAAAGTCAATCTCTAATCTTCATTTACCTGATTGATATCTCTTGTTTACAAATACTGGAAAATATTGATGTCCCTTTTAGAAACTCCAACCCTAATATAACTTCCAAAGGTAGATTAGGATTCTATTAGAAGTCCTCACAATCTTCTATATTTCTTTTTCATGAAATATCCAGAACGCTATGCATTTTCTTACAAATGCCAAGCCAGTGCTAGTCAAAGTATGGTCCATAGACTGGTGATGGTCCCCTAAACCCTAAAATGTATGTTACCAATCTGAAATAAAATAATTGCAGAAATTGAAAGTAAGCATTTATACAATTTTATAACACACTTTTATTTCCATAATATTCAAACATATGTGTAGGAGTCTTCTTACATTGAATTGGTATAGGTAAGTTTGTAGTTGTCGAACTTATGTGATGAATCTCATGCCAAGTGAGCTCTTTAGAAGTGAATGGGTCACTGAACAGCTACCAAAAAAGAAAAAAGAGAAAAGCATAGGTCATATTATAATCTGAGATATTTTAAGGTTAATTTGTTATTTGTAGCCCAAAAGTGCAAAAATATCTCAGAATATGTAAGCATCTTTTACTATTATTCTTTAAAATTTAATTTTTAATACAGGGTCTAACTTTTTTTTACAGTTTAACATTATTATTTACATTGGGAAAGTTAAACTTGAATAGTTTATGTTATTTATTTGAACCTTATTTTATCACTGGTTTTTTTATTTATTATTTTGTTTTATTGTATTGGTTAAAGAAAACCATAACTTTTCTGAATGTGTCAGTAATAACAAAAAATGATAATGAAAGTGATTTTGAAGTAATAACTACTAAAAGAATTTGTATTAGTTTACAGAACCACAATCCCTTAATACTGAAATTTGATTTCGTAATTGAGGGTGAAGTGAAAGCCACAGATGCAGAGGTAGTATAGGTTGAAGCAATGAAGCCATCAAAATATAATGCATCATTTACAAAAATTTAAATAAGTTTAAATCCAAAAAATTATTTGTAAGAAAGTGTATTATCCTAAAAAGTTGATAATAAGCACAATAGCAGTTCACTACTTTTTATAGAATATTAATGTTTTGAGGGCCTGTTATAAAGAAGCACTTGGATTGCTAAAACTATAAAAATGTGCAATTGTGGATGAAGAGCTACATTGAATATTTTGCCTGAAAATATTGGATGAGCCTGTTATAAAGAGGTATATCTAATAATACTTTCCAGGGACTCCATAGATTAATGTATTGAGAAATCAGCCAAATATTTGAATGACAAACTCATAGAATAAAGTTAACAATTTTTTTTTTTCATTGCAACTTGGTTAACGCATAGATGTTCAAAACATACCTTTGGGTTTTTTGAAATACTTAATTTGAACATGATAATGATATAAAGAAAAAAAAATTTTTTAAGCTTCTTTGCCACAACAACAAAAAAGCTTGAGATCTATAAAACTAAGAAGAAATGTATTAACAACTATTTGGTTTGGAGTTTTAAATTTTACAGGATTTAGTTCTGCATTCCTGATGAGATATCTGCAATGACAAAAATCATTGTGAAGTATTTATCCAAATTAAGGAGTGTAGGGGGCCGGCCCAGTGGCACACTGCTACAGTGCGCCACTTGGGAGTGTGGAGGCGCTCCCGCCGAGGG
>NW_007732234.1:62177-63281 GCF_000696425.1 Galeopterus variegatus | reverse complement strand
AGACATGAAAAAAAAAGACAAAAAGCAAATTAAGGAGTGTAAGCCCAAATAGAAATCAAAACCCCTTCATTCATCAAGAAAGCTATTTCAGATATGTGCTTAGATAAAACACGTGTGAAACATGCTCTGCTGTTTTCTAGTTTACATTTGTTTATTTAAAAATCAGTAGGATCACATTGTACATCATAAATACACATGTTAAAAAAATTAAGACACATACATAAAAGATGAAAACAGTTATGTGCCAGACACTGAACTAATAACTTTATAGATGTTAACTTATTTTATCCTTATAGTAGAAACGTATGGGTGAAACCAGGCCCGACATTCACAAAAACTTAGTATATGAAATATATAGTATCACATATGTGTCCTACTAAAAATGACTGGCGAAAAATATTTATAAACCTGTTCAAATAAAATATATTAAAGTACTCCACTTATAAAGTTAAAATTGCATATTAAATAGAATTTGAATTCTGACTGAAACCATCAGTTTTTCCAAAGAGATTAACATTTGGCTCCTGCTCTTCCTTTTCTTCTACCAGGTTGCATCAGTTCTGCTTTCTTAATAGTTCATAATTCAGTCCTTTCCTTTCATCCCACTCCTTTAACTTAATTTTGCCCACACCATCCCTTATTTCAACCACTGCAAGAGCCTCCTGAAAAGGTCTTGGTTCTTGCCTATGTAAATCGTACTCTACAGTGATCTTTTAAAAATGCAAATCATATTAGAATATGTTCTAGCATAAATTTTTCAATAGAATCTAACTGCCTTCAGCATAAAATCTACAGGATTAAACATGGCATACAAATTTATTATTAACTGGTCCTCTAACTTTCTAATCTGCAGTCTCTTATTTTTTTCAATCCTCCCCATACTTAGTCAACTCAAACTATTTTCTATGTCTAAAATACACCTGGCTTTTTCATCTTCTGTGCATTTCACATAACTTTCCCTTTGCATACAATGTCCTCACTCTCCAATTCCTCACCTTTGTTTCTGACATATCAAACGTCATCTCATCTGAGAAGCTTTCTTGCTTCATCATTCCCAAGTTTCCAACCTCCTCCTCCACTCAAAATATCCTTGATATATACCTG
>NW_007732234.1:58615-61003 GCF_000696425.1 Galeopterus variegatus | reverse complement strand
CTTCATCATTCCCAAGTTTCCAACCTCCTCCTCCACTCAAAATATCCTTGATATATACCTGCATAATGACAAGTATCAAATAGTACTCTTACTACCTGTTTACTAGTTTTAATAACAAAATGTAGATTCCTTTTGGGTAATGGGATGTTTCTTTTAAATCTTTATTCCCAGTGACTTATATGTGCCTGGCAAATAGTAGGTGCTTGATAATTGAATAAGGAATAAATGGGGACAAAATAGGGTAGGAAAAAGTGGCTTTTCAGTCATCTTAAATTACCTTTTTTATTAGCATGTTTTCTGTGGTCCTTTGCAACAGTATGCAAATTACCTTCTAAGTGTGCAATATAAGCACAATAGCTATCCCCAAAAGAGTTACTTTTTATTGAAACATTAAAGATTACTGCTCTACAGAATAGGATTTTGGGTAATTTGGCAGTCTACAAAGATTGCCAGTTGTAGACGATTCCCTTCCCTGCTGAAATCGGCATTCCTTTGATAACCCTGCCTTCTAAAGTTATTACCATGCTTATCAAGTTTCACATATATCACCTAAACTGATATAATACCATGAAAATCTGCCATGTGTGGGTTTCTAAGCTGATTGTATTATCTTACAGAGGAGGCAAATAAACCACTCAAATACATAAACATTTTTCATGTATAGCACTTCTATAATGACACAGAATTGCAAGATGTACAATTAAGCTTTGCTGCACTAAGATTTTGATTTATATTATCTGTAGGAAAGAAAAAAAATTAGATGGGCAATAAAAATGTGGACAACACCCTATCAAATCTTAGCAATGCACATTCGAACTGTCATATGCTGAAACAGATGTAAATATGTGAAAGATGATATTGTTACTAAAGTAAGGGCTCATTCAGANGCTGAAACAGATGTAAATATGTGAAAGATGATATTGTTACTAAAGTAAGGGCTCATTCAGACGCATGTTTGTTGGAAAAAGAACCTCTACCATTCTTTGCTTATAGGGTCAAACTAGCTATGAAATAATGCCAACACAATTCAATGTGAGTTGGCTATTTTTTTTCTTAATTGAAGAATAAACTAATCAGAAAATTTTCCAGATTCACTGTGATACCACTAATATCCTTGCACGGTTCCTCAGATACTTCTTGTTGTTTTGTAAGGGCAAATGCATTGAGATTTCTGACTCACTAAGAAAAGCCTATTGAATATTTTCTGTGTGGCTTGAATGTTATGTATTCTACATCTCACAGTACTTTAAGAATCATGCTTATATATTTGAATCATGCATAAGAATCATGCATATATGTGCTTACCATTAACTGCCTTAGCACAAACACACTGTTCTTTTGAGGGGTGAGTAGGTGTGCGATAAAATAAGCATTACTCATTTTTACATGTATTTTGAAACTTTTGCAGCCAGGATAACGGTAGAGCTATTCTGTTATCATTTTAGGATGGCCTAACTTTGCATGTGCCAGGATGTGAGGTATTACTACTAAATCCCGTTAAGGAGGAAAACTGACTCAGACATGTGTCATATGAACATTCATAGATTTTAAGGCAGTTTAGTCTTTATTTTATCTTCTGGAAAAAAAAAGAATAAGGTGGGACACTGGAAATGCATCAACATCTTATGAATCTCAGTAATGCAATTCAAACATCTGGACTCTAAAATAAATGCCCAAATCAGACCTTTGAACCACATTTGAGGTCTGATTTCTAATCCTTACTTAACAGACAATGGTCGAGCATAAGAAAAAGTCACTCTGTGGATCAGATAAAGGTGTAGGACATGACAAGTCTTAAAAAACAATAATAAAAAAAGGCAAAAATATTGTTTTCATATATAAAGGACTTTCAAATCATTGACTCCCCCACACATATATACATGTTATCATATTGTATTTGCTTTCTCCTAAATTTAATCATGGTTTTGAGATACACTTTTGTTGTTTTTAGTTAACAATAGACGATCTATCTATTTACCTATATTTTATAAGATTGTATATTATGGGGGTAGCATAGTTTAATTACTTATTAATCACATGTAAGGGTTTTTGTCAGAATTTGAAATGCTGTGTATAAGCCATAATGACCTTATTTTAGTCCCTCAAATGTTACTTGCACGTACCTTTGGACACATGGCTCCCTTTGTATGAAAAATTCTTCTCTTCCCTACATATTCCTCTTTCTCTTTCACAACTCAGATGAGATGTCACTTCCTTAGAGGACATTTCTCTGATCTCAGAGACAAGGTTCTATCTCTTTAGTTTTTTCCCTTTAATCCTGACTCCTGGCAAACTCCCATTTACCCTTGGAATGTTAGTCTAACTGCAGCTAAATCCTTAATTTTCACCTTAGCACACATTAGCATAGGTATTCACAGTCATGCTCTT
>NW_007732234.1:56175-58085 GCF_000696425.1 Galeopterus variegatus | reverse complement strand
TCTTGTATTTATTTTCATACTTCTTTCACATCTTATATATCTAACCAGCTGTGTGAATATTTTTTTCATTACTCAATAATCAGTAATTTTCATAAAGGCACGTGTTGGATCTATTCTGGTCATCATTTTATTCCCAGCGCCTAGTAGAGTTCTTAACATATTGTAGGTGCTCAATAATACATAATGAATGAATGGATAGCTACAAAGAACGTAACTGAAAATCTAATTTTGTTTTCATTTGAAGAATGCACACAAAATATATTTCTATAAATAGAACTGTTTCCTAAATGGGTCTGGGAATTTAAATTTTGATAGAAAATGCCAGTTTTCCTAAAGAATTGTGTATTATTGCTCTGTTGCTAGTTAGCAGAGAATGCTGTCCTATCCAGGAAACATCCCAAGCTCAGACCATGTATTGTTTTGACATAATCAATTCAAAGGGGTTAAGAGATCACAAAAGCAATCATATAGAGGCATATGGCACAAAAGCTAACTGTATTTCAAGTGCTCAGTAGTACATGGGGTTAGTGGCTCTTTTATTAACAAACCTAGCTGTAGATGATACTCAGATGGTTAATATAGCAAGACTGTGTGGAAAAAATAAGAACAGTGCCCATCTCTTTCCAGCAGAAAAGAAACGTCCATTGTATGAATGAGTTAAGCAGTCAAGATAAAAATGCATACATAAACAGGCAAAGAAATTAGTGCTTAAAATCTTGAATGGCTGGCTTAAAGAAAGTCATCTAAGTAAAACTTATGTAAGAATGTAAGAATAAGCTTAATGGGAAAGAGAATAGTATTCCTCCAAGGCAGCATTTTCTTAGCCTTGGATACACATTAGAATCATATGTAAGTTTCTTATAACTGTTCTGCAGAGAACCATAACTGAAAAGAAAAAAAAAAAAAAGAAAGAAAAGATTTAGTAATTACTTTGGAATAACTAATAACATTGTAGGGCCCAGAAAATGATAAACTAATATTTCTTGTGTTTTTTAGGAGAAAATAATTTGGGCCCCATATTATATCACAGTAGAACTTTAAATCTAAAAGAAGTAATACATAAAGTGGGGAGTGCAGTTTAGGTGTAGAAAGAGGGGTCACTTTTAAGAAACAGAAGTAGCTAGCAGGAAGTTGCCTTCTCACTGTGTCTTTACATGGCTTTTTCTCTGTGTGTGCACCTTTCTGGTGTCTCTTCCTCTTCTTATAAGGACACCAGTACTATTGGATTAAAGTTTACCCTTGTGACCTCATTTGAACTTAATTTCCTCTTTAAAGATCCTATCTCTAAATACAGTCACATTCTGAAAATACTGGGTGTTAGGGCTTCAAGATATGAACTGGTGATAGGTCGAGGAACACAATTCAGCACATACATTTCAGAGAATTGGTTTAATAACTGAGGCTATTAATGCAGGTCAGGGGCACTGGTTAGAAAAATGGCAAATAACAGAGACAGGAAAATGAAATGAGGCAGGTTTGTTGAAAAGGGTTGCTTAGTTCAACTTGGGGTGACAAAAATTACCCTTGGATACTCTGGAGATATTAATAAGAATATTCATGAGATTTAAGTAAAAACTTAATAAGCTATGTAAAGCCTAAAACTGCACTAAGATTTTTGGAAATATATATATATATTCCCAAATATTATATATGTATAATATTCTTATAAACTTGAAAATAAAAATAAATATTCAGATTACAGAACAAGTTAATAAGAAAAATAAATTGGGTAAATTGAAAACCTCGATAATAGAAACATGAAGACAATGCATAAATGTTATTGTTTTGTTTTCCAAAAATGAATACTTAGAAAACAATCTAAGCTGTAATTTTAGAGAAAGAATTCCAACTTGAATTAATTCCAAAACCACATGGAAATGTGAAAGAGCAACAAATTTAATTCTATTAAA
>NW_007732234.1:54390-55210 GCF_000696425.1 Galeopterus variegatus | reverse complement strand
AGGGGGTTTGGGAAGTGATAGGTCGGGCAAAGGGCATAAAGGAATATCATGATTTGTAAAAATGAATATGCTAATAATAAATAAAAATTTTAAATAAAAAAGTAAAATAAAATTCAACAACTTCTTATTTACACAGATTAATGGAATGCAGAAATTTCTGTGTATTTTAAGTAAAGAATCTAGGCAATGGGTGATGATTTTAAAAAGTCTTCTTCAAGTAGTGACAGAGTTTGATATACAAAACCTATTTGTCTTCATTATCTGTCAGCAGGGAGAATAGAAATTGAATTTAGACAAGCACGCTGAACTCAGCAACATCCATGTTGAGATACAGTGTGTGCCTTCATAAATTTAGAATTAAAATAAGTCTTAATAAAATAAGCCTTTCCCATGAAAGCCTGAGGCAGCATAACCTGTTCTCTGTTCATCCACTCACTTCTCTCTTCACTGGAGTTTGGTAATTTATTCTTTTTTTTAAGCATATGAAAATACATGGTTATCCTTAGACTTGCTTAGATGACAAAATAGACATGTTATTTTATATAAATAAATATATATTTACTAATGGCCTTTTCTAACTAACCTTTGAATATTTTATAACCTTTGAAAATTTAATTGGAACAAATATTATGAGTTTATAAAATTGAATATTAATAAGCAAATGACAAAGGCAGAAGAGAAGCTAACTGAAAATAAATGTGAAATATTCGTGTTTGAAATTACCATGAACTTTACTTTGTGGATCTAAGGTAGTGCTGGAATTTAAATGCTAGAGAAATAGATTTTTACCTACTTTAGAATGAATCTGTGTATAATGCAA
>NW_007732234.1:52335-54334 GCF_000696425.1 Galeopterus variegatus | reverse complement strand
AATTTAAATGCTAGAGAAATAGATTTTTACCTACTTTAGAATGAATCTGTGTATAATGCAAGAAGCCTTCACTTAGATTTATGAAAACTTGATCTGAAATATGGTGTCAAGATATTCTGGAAGCACTTGGAATGTATGTTTCTCATTACATCTTCCATCTCATGCCTATTCCAAAGAAATGAAATAAGAAATGGAAGAGTAAAGGTGTGGAGCTTGTAGAAGAAAAGTAGGAGAAAAAAAAAAAGAGAGAAAAGGAAAAAAGGAAGAAGAGAAGACTGGGAAGGAAGAAGCTTGGGCAACTAGTAGCACAATAGACATGATGAAGTGGAAAAAAAGGGACAAGAAAAAAAGAAGAAAGGTGATTTAAAAAATCAGTGTTTCAATTGGAAGAAGAAGAGGTATGACAGAGAGAGAAGACAGGGTGAAAAGAAAGAGAAGTATGGAAAGGAGGAAGAAAAATGTCTGAACAAGATGGAAAGCAGTAGTGGTGATTTATGGAGTATTTTTAGTTTTCAGTCACTGTTCAAAATATATATCCCGGTTTAAATAGAGTCTTAGAACAAATCTATAAAATATGACTTAATAACACCATCGTACAGATGAAGTAAAAAAAAAAAGATGACATAGCCAATTTTCAGATATAGTGTAACACAGACCTTAATTTATTTAGGATGGAGGATGGACTGGTTTTTGTTTTGTTTTGTTTGTTTTGTTTTGTTTTTGCATACCAAAATCTCAATACTTAAAAAGTACTTCTGCATAGCTTGTTATGGGTAAAAGTTTGTAAAAAATAATACCTATTTTGCCTATTAAAAATGTTAAAAGAGAGGGCCGAGCCCGTGGCGCACTCGGGAGAGTGCGGCGCTGGGAGCACAGTAGCGCTCCCGCCGCGGGTTCAGATCCTATATAGGGATGGCCAGTGCGCTCACTGGCTGAGCACGGTGTGGCCAGTCTCAAAAAGGAAAAAAAAAAATGTTAAAAGAGAAATTATAAACAATATTAAAATTTTATTGAGAGATTAACAGTTTTTTTTCCAGTAGAAATCAAAATAGGATTAACAAGAAAAATTAGTGTCTCTTCTTAAAGAAATAGCATAAGTATATAAAAAATGTAGAATTTCTTTGGTATAAGGGCCTGGTAAAAGACATTAGAAAAGCTGAGATATCTGAAAACTTCCTAATAAAAACAGACAAAGAAGGAAAATATATGCCTTATGTCACAGGTAAATAAGTAATATATTTTTTTTCCAATGGTGGAAAGCATCTATGACTATCCACACATTTTGAACTCTATAAGAATGAAATAGAGAAGGACTTATTGATTGTGTTTTATTCGTTCTTCTTACTGACTGTGTTGATAACTGCATCTAATGCTCATCTAGTAAGATATCTCTTCCGATAGGACTTAGACAATCCATGTGGGTAGCAAGACTTTTCTCACAATGAAAAATACTTTCCAATGTTCTAACCATAGAGCCCAGGGGTAGAGGCGAGGAGGAATTAGCAATTAAACAAAGGAGTTGGACAGTACCATGTGTCAGACAAAAGGAAGAAGAGCATTTTGGCTACTGCATGATCACAGATTTCAGCAGCAGCTGGAGACTTGGGTCACACCATTGTGATCAAACAACTGTGTAATGCACACAGTTTGCTTCCAAAAGGCCCCATGTTTCTATGATGCAGATGAACTGACAAAAGGGTAACAAACTTTTTGGCAACTGTTTCTGATAAGTTTTTTTACTACAACATCTTATTATGTGAATGATTCAAATTTCTAGTAGCCTTACTTCTAATTATTTCAATATTTTTCTGCTAATTTAAAGTTCCCCAACACCACATTGAATTATAAGCAAGCATCAGTGTACCTGATATATCAGTAATAATATAAAGATCAAAAATGTGAAATTATATTCAAACTTACTTTAGAGTTATTGTGAAGCTCTATTTTGTCTTTATCATCATCAAAATTTTTGTTTCATTTGCTTTCATAACAGCTTATT
>NW_007732234.1:50094-51867 GCF_000696425.1 Galeopterus variegatus | reverse complement strand
TACAAAGCAGCTGCAAAAAAAAAAAAAAAAAAAGATGATAGGAACATTAATTAATGACTATTACACTCAGTGGCATAGTAATAAATGTTTAAATGGCTCTAAAAATAATAATTAAAAAAGAAGCCCTAAGTTTAACCAATTTCCATAAATGCTCTCACCATGACAAATTTCAGGCTACAAATGACATCCCTGAAAAGGGGTTGAAAGAGATGTGCACAGCTGGCTTCAGAGAGCTGGTCCAGTGCATCACTGATTGAATCTCAGTAATTTTTGAGATATGCACCATAAATTGTATATAACACAGGTTAAATAAATATTCACCGAATCAGGAAAAATATGGTAATTTCAAAATTAAGTAAATAACTTATTCTAATTTAATACTTCTTCCAAGATATGCATTTTATATTCATATCAATGAGACCCAACACTTGTCCCTCTTTCTTGAAAGGTTCCTTACCCTATTTAAGTGAAGTAGTTTCAATGCTACAATATATTTGTTCTCTCACATTTATATCAATCTATCCATACAGTTTGAATACGTACTCCTCTCTTTTGTTTTTCTTTACCTATGTTTACATATATTCCTAATGTATACCCAGTATGTTTCTCATATATATTTAATAGACACCTGTAGCTAATTTTTCTTTCTTTTTTTGATAATCTTTCTATGTTTACATTTATTGTATATACACACATACACATACACTTACTTGTACTTATCTATACCCATTAAATACCCATGCCCTTTTATTTTCCCTCTGGTTCATTGAGTCTAAAATTTTGTTATCATGATAAAAAGCTTTGCTTATAATTCATGATTTGAGCTACACAACTTAAAGCAATTTGACATAATTAGTGCATAAACATGAATTGGCTTCTGTCAAAATATAAATATATATATATATTAGATTCATTTTTCCTGTTTTTATAAAATGTGAAAGTTAAGTATTATAGACTCTAAGCTCTTAAAGTCATTGGTTGGAAAATGCTAACAAATGTAAAAGAGAAAGAAAGTCAGTTTTCTGGAAATAAAATTTGTCAGTCCACAATTTAATGTCTTGATGGTTACCTGGATGGTGTCAAAGGTTAATCTAAAGATAAACGTCCATAACATTTCTATTCTGTACCTGTATTGTTTTCTAAACTTTAATAGAGTGTAGAAAATTGAAAAAGGAACAATTGATATTAGGGCCAAAACAGAAGTTCAAGTCTCAGGCTAAGACAAGAAGAAATAAAAATAGATCTTGGGATAAAAGAGTTATTGCACTTGGTCAGTTTCTTGGTTTGCAAAACAAAAAATGTGAGAGATATATATGCATCACTATTAAAGAAAAGTGCCATTTTATTTCCTAATTCAAAAATGTAACTTTTCCTAATGGTCTCATTCAAGGTAGATTTCCTTGGAAAACTACAAATTGCCATCTGTGAATTAATATTACCACAAAAAGGTTTGCTCTTTTATGAATTTTCAATTAGTTTGCATTATATGTTATGGTAATATTTTTCTTACTATATTTATGATCCCAGTCCTAAAACTTGCTAATAGTCAGAAAATCACACCTCACGTCCTTAATGAGAAAATGGTAATGACATTCGCAGAGGTGAAAAGAACTTTTTATATTTCTAAAAATTGATTTAAATTGGTTAAGGGTCACAAAGAATGATTACATTTTGTAATGATGAATATACTAATTATCTGGATTTGATCATCACACACTCAGTTTCAACTCTGTACCCCACAAATATGTATAATCAATTATGTTTCAATAAAAA
>NW_007732234.1:47933-49111 GCF_000696425.1 Galeopterus variegatus | reverse complement strand
GAGAACTATGAAATACAGAAATCAATTTTTGTCTTCAACCATCCACTTTTATTTCTTTCATCCTTCTTTGACTCTCTCCTTCCCGTATGATAGAATTCTTTCTCTTATATACTTCTAAAATATTGCCTAAGAAGTGTGATCCTCAGTAATATGACTTGTTCCTAGTGTTTTTTGCTGTTTTAATTTGACGATAGGGCAATCATAATACAGTGAAAACAGCACCGACCCTAGAGATCTTTCTGCCTATTGTGTGCACATTTGGAGGTACATTAAAAATGACAATGCATAGAAAGCATCTAAAATTGAAAGAAATAACTAAATACAGAATTGGGCAAACTCTGTATTACTAGGCATAATGGAAGAAAGAGAGCATACCTATTTATGGGTCAGTTGCTGAGTACATAGCAACATCTGCATGCACCTACTATAGACCTTTAACCAGAATACAGTGGTGTCAGAACATGGTAACACAGAACCCACGAGGAGACAGTACCATGCAATGCAGGTTGGCAGAAAGTCAGTCACATCAAGGAATTCTATCAGTATATATCAGGCCTCAGGCCAACTCAGTGAGTTCAAACAAAGAATTTTGATTAATTGAAAGCATAGTAGGAAAAATCTGCAAAGCTGCAGTTCAAAAGCAACCAGAATGCTTGGAAGTTTCTCTAGATATGGATAAGGACCAGAGCTTAACTAATTAAGCCACTAATGAATCAATTAATTTAGAAATTTAAAAATCAATTTCAGGAATTAAGAGCCAGTTGGAATCAGTAAGAAGAGGAGTTTAGTGTTGGTCCTCAGAGTATAGAATAAAAGCTACTTGGCCTAGGGTTGTAATATATAGGACACTCACTTGAGTTTGAATTTCTGATTAACATTGAATAGTTGCCATATTTGAAACATATTCATACTTAAAATCCATTGTTTATCTGATTCAAATTTAAGTATGTGTCCTGTATTTTTATTCACAAAACCCAGCAATCCTAATTTAATGATAACTTCATGTGTATAGTGTGTACAACTGAACAAGGCATGAATTTGTAAGAGAGGATAACTTTAGAACTAAACTTTATGAAGAGGAGAAATGCAAGTGGAAGTTGGAAATGAAGCAGTGTCAGGCATCTGTTAGGCCATAGTCTTGGGAGCTGAAGTCAGTTTCCCTAAACTATTACTTTTTT
>NW_007732234.1:45829-47435 GCF_000696425.1 Galeopterus variegatus | reverse complement strand
TTTTTTAATAGTATGAGACAAACTAATTTCCTTGATTTATTATAATGTTGCCAAGTATGCAGCCTGCTTTAGATTGTAATGTCTAATCTGTAGCATTCAAAGAAGGGTAGGAAATCTGAAATAACTTTTGAAGTCTCTACATCTGAAAGACAAGCAGAATAAAAAAAATGAATTCCAGTTTAAATTGTAGTTTGAGTCCTACAATAATACTCATTTGATGATGTCTATACTTTTTCATGAGCTTTTCTAGAAGAGTTAAGCCTTCTTGATTTGTCTAAGAAATAACTGAAACCACTTAAATGACTCATTAACATGAACAATTACTAATAACAACTAGCTGAAGTCTATACCAGATATCTGTAGCAAATTCTGAATTCTTCATATACCCTTAGCAGGAAGCGTAGTTTGGCTAGGAGAGGGGCCTTGAGATATGAACTTATATTTATTGCTTCAGATTTTACTTTGTCAGTCTCCTAACAATAGTCATAACTCTGCTAATAAGATGTTTGTACAGTTGAAACTGAAATTCTATTGCCTGGGAATTTATTGCTTGTAGTTTCAATACCCAGACTTATGACACCTTTATGCTATCCCAGAAGTACATGAGTTTTGGGCATAAGTCAGTGCTTTTCTCCCCTTCCTATCTTAAATGGGGTGGAGATGACAGTTGCTCCACCTACTTTAGGTAATGACAATTTTCTGGTGAAATTATTTGTTTTTTGATTACTAGTTCTTGCTGTTTCTTTTTTTTAACATTTCAATATCGCTTTATTTGGGCTTTGATAATTTGGTTTTAATTCTATTTAAAAAGCAAAGTTGTGGTTCTCTGTAGTATTTATATATATTTTTTTACTCTATATCAGAGCTAAATTAACTCAGTGGTGTCAATTTGCCTCCTCCGGAAGAGCATAACATATTCACCCATTGCAATTAGAAATGGAAAATTTTCCATTTTCAATTGGAAAAAATGGAAAATTTTAAAAATTAAAGATGGAAAAATTTCCAAAGATGAGATGTAGGGAATATGCTAAAATAATTTTCACCCACTTCTCAAATGTATTTACTTTTTTTTTTTGCAGATGATATAATCTTATATTCATTTATTTTTAATATTATTTATTTTAAGCATATTGCTATTACAAATCATGATTTTTCCTTATGTCCTTTACCCAACCTATCCCTCCCCAAAGCCCCTACCCTGACCTCTGAAAGCAATATGAGGTCCTAAGGCCAGTTACCCAAAGGTTGCATTTTATTAACATAGAAGACAATCCTGGCAAGTGTCAGGAGAGTCTAGGAGAGAGGTTTTGACCACTTTTCTTGCTCGGTATGTTTTTCAAGATATTTTAAAATTGAGGATAATATGAAGTTTGGTCTACTTCTTTTTTTTTTTTTAACCATTACATGTGATTGGTAGAATAATATTAAATGAGAAGAAATCCTTTTTCTTTAGAGTGTGGGTGAATGAGAATGTGTTGTGATTGAAAGCATCTGAAATCTCACTCCAGGGAATGTTTTGCTTCAGATCACAGATGACACACGAATATTGCTGGCTCCTAATACCAGAGGACTCAAAAAGAAGATAAAAATCACAGAATAAAACTAA
>NW_007732234.1:42696-44386 GCF_000696425.1 Galeopterus variegatus | reverse complement strand
TTTTTTTTTTGCCTCAAAATTCCTTAAGCCAGACTACTCATTCAATGCACTCCAATTCGCTACCATGAAGAAAATAGGAATAGAGATGAAGGAAGAACTCTAATAGCACAATTTAAAATCTTGAAAGATACTATGAATAATAATAGCCTGAAATTTCTGTAATTTACTGGGAGAGATGCAAAGCGTGATGGTTAAAATATTAGATCTTGAGCCAGAATGCCTCTACTCCTTACTAGCTCTGTGAATACTAGCTGGATGCTTCATCTTTCTTTTTCTCAGTTTGTGCATTTGAATAACAAGAACATATACAATAATAATAAGTACTAATAATGATAATATATTTATTATGTTGAATTGTAAGAATTAAATTAGTACATAACAAGTACATAGGCAGTTTCTGGCACATAATAAATACTCAGTAAACATTAGCAGGTATTTAATGTGCCCTCTATTTCAGGCATTGTGATTAGGCATGTTTCTATATATTGTAGATAAATGTGTTGTCAAGTAACTGAAAATAAAGACAATTAATACACATACCCTTCTTACATGAAAACTGTGGTTCACAAATTGCCAATTACGTTCTTAAGTTGTACCGGATAAGGGTTTGTATCCAAGTATCTAAAGACATCTTATACTCAAAAGCCACCTCACTAAAGAAAACATGTAAATGGAAAATAAATACATAAAAGATGCTCAACATCATGTCATTAGGTAAATGCAAATTAAAACAGTAATGAAATACTAAGACAAACGTATTATAATAGCTAAAATCCAAAACTCTCATGATACAAATTGATTGCAAAATTGTGGAGCAACAAGAATCCTCCTTTATAATAAGAGGAAATGCAAAACGCTACAACCATTTTGGAAGACCTTTTGACAGTTTTTTACAAAGCTAATGATAATCTTACCATATGATCCAGAAATCATACTGCTAGGTATGTACTGAACTCATTAAAGAACTTATGTCAACACCAAATCATGTACACAAATGTTTATAGCAGCAGTTTTATTCATAATCTCCCTAAAATGGAAGGAATCAAAATGATCTTCAACTTGTAAATTTAAAAGAAAAAGTCTGCTGTGTGTCTATAAAATGGAATACTCTTCAATAAAAGTAGAAATGAGCTATAAAGCTATGAAAAGACATGAATAAATCACATATGTATATTGTTAAATCAAAAAAACTAATCTGAGAAGTCTACATACTATACGGTTCCACTTACATGATATTTTGAAAAAGGCAAATTTGTACACAGTAAAAACATCAGTAATTACCATGGGTTGGAGGAGACAGAGGAACAGGTGAAGACCAGGGGCATTTTTAAAGAAGCAAAAGTATTTATGTATGGATAAATACATATTTATGATATTAAAATATTAATGATGGATATATGACATGATGTATTTGCCAAAATCATCAGAACAGAAGGCATAAAGAATGATGTATGCAAACATTACTGTATGCAAACAAAATCATTTAAGAGGTCATTGGATCTCAAGATGGTATAGTGACTGTGACAAAAGAAGATTCTTTTGATCTCTCTTATAAATATATAAAATAACCTTACTTAAGAAGGTGGAGGGAAATCATGCCTACCTAGGTGACTTTGGAATTGAGTGGACACTGTAAGAGTAAAGGAAAAAGGAATCCTACTTAGCGTTGTATTCTTGTTGGTAAAGTGCT
>NW_007732234.1:40386-42279 GCF_000696425.1 Galeopterus variegatus | reverse complement strand
ACTGTAAGAGTAAAGGAAAAAGGAATCCTACTTAGCGTTGTATTCTTGTTGGTAAAGTGCTTTTATGGGGAGACTGATTAACAATTCTGAAACCACTACATATGTAAATAGAAATTGAACAATTAAGGAAAAGGGTTATGAAGAGTGGGATTCATTGTTCTCACTATTGGAGTGTGGGTTGGATAGGAGCAAGGGGAGAAGGCTAGAATCATCATGTGTTAATATTCTAGAGTTAGCAACATCAGCATGTACACATATTTGAATATAGAAACAGTTAAATATTAAAATATTGATAATTATATGTGCAGACACAGTGAGCATGCATACATATATTACCTTGTGCTACCAGCTGACAGGGACTACAAGCAGCAAAACCTTGGTAGTAACATGCATACCTAATTCCCAGAGTTTCTAATACTATCTCCAATAAAAGAAATTAGGGCTCCTTGAAGAAATGGTTGACTCTAGAACTGTGGCAGAAATAATAAAATGAATCTGGGATCTTGTAGTGCCAGAAAATAAGCAAGTGCTCAAAGAAAGGAGGATAAGAAAGTTAAAACAATGATTGAGTGTGTCAAGGAGACACAGACAGGAACCAACTGAAAGAGCTCTCTATAGCTAAAGGTAGAACAATTTGAGCAAAAAATTAAATAATGTTGAGGTATAACCCAAAGAATACCATACATGTTCATAACTTGTTACTAATATAAATATATGATTGAATGAATACATAAATGGAGAGGAAGAGGCAAATCTGTACTGAAGGAAAATTCAAGTAATTTGTTTAAATGTTCCATCTTCCAGGAGGTGGAGCAGAACTTTTCTGCTTTTGAGTGTGGGCTCTGCATAGTGACTTTCTTCCAAAGAGTACAGTATGCATGGTTGGGATATACAATAATTTTGCATTGGAGAAACCTGACGAACAATTCCTCAGCTGAGTGATTAAATTTAGCATCAACAGTGATAAGTCGTGTTGATAATACACACCCCTGATGTGATATAATGAGAGTGACATGTCACCTACCCAAAACTGATAACAGTCTAATCATGAGAAAAGCATCAAACAGGTACCAGTTGGGGTGTACAAAATATCTGTTCTGTATTCCTAAAGACTGTCAAGGTCATCAAAAATAATAACAGTCTGAGAAACTGTCACAGCCAAGAAGAATCTAAGGAAACATGATGGCTACATAAAATGTTGTATTTTGGATGTGACTGTAGAATAGCAAAAGGACATTATGTAAAAACAAAAGCAATCTGAATAAAGTATGGGTTTTAGTGAATACAGAAGTAGCAATATATTTTCAGTAATTGGAAACAATGTACCATACTAATGTAAGATATTAATAATAAATGAAACTAAGTGTGGGATATATGGAAATTCTCTGTATAATCTCACAATTTTTATGAAATTTCAGTAGAGACCAGAACTGTGATTACTAGAGGTGAGAAAGGGGGGTTAGCAAGAAATTGGTTAATGGACACAAAGAATGATTACATTTTGTGATGATAAATATTCTAATTATCCTGATTTGATCATCACATATTGTACACAGGTATTGATATTCAATTCTTTACCCCACAAATATTTATAATCAATTATGTTTCAATTTAAAAAGAAAGAGCAACAACAACAAAAGAAATAAGTTATGGTAGGTCTTAAGTGTTGATAATATTTGCATTTTAGATGATGGATAGATACACACATAGATAAAAAGATACTAGACAATAGACAGATAACCATTATAGGCCATGAGTTTAAGTGCTTTAAAACATTAAATATATCACATAATTCATCATATATTATTCTAAATCTTGATTTTTTCGACAAACCATATCTTGGCAAAGAACAATTAATTTGATTTCACCTGGGTATATGTGGATCTATTACAT
>NW_007732234.1:37159-39731 GCF_000696425.1 Galeopterus variegatus | reverse complement strand
CCATATCTTGGCAAAGAACAATTAATTTGATTTCACCTGGGTATATGTGGATCTATTACATACATTTTAAAGAAATGTGATTGTAATGACTACATTGCAATTTATTTATTTATTTTTTCATTCTTCTTTTGATGAATCCTCAGCTTTTTATTAATGTTTGCACTATGGCGAATGTGAACCTACAAACATTCTTGCATATGCCTTCTTATTAACACATGGAAGATTATCTCCAACACGTATAGCTACAAATGGGATAACTGAGTAATAGAGAATACACATTTATAAGCTAATTAGATAATATAAATTGCACTTTAATGTACACTCCCACCAGAAGTTCATGGATGTTCTTGTTTTTCCAAACCATAGCCAAAAATGGAATTGTCATACTTAAAAAAAATTGTCACTGTAATGTATGTGACATGGTATATTATTTTTCTTTATTTTCTCCCATTCTACACATACCATAAATAATTAGCAAATTGCCAATATGTTAAAAGATTCTTGAATTCGTTCTCATTTATATCTGCATTTTGAGTGAATTTTTTTTTTATTATTACAGTAATAACTTTAGAAACTTACAAGAAAGAAACACAGATTTTGCCAGTTCCGCTACCCATTTATACAGATGGTTGTTCATTTTCCCTGGTGCTTTTCACTCTAGTACAGCAATACCCTTGTTTTATGTTTGAAATTCTGTTACAAAATAATGGTGAAATGGCTGAGAGGAATCATTTGTAGCAGTTTTACTTCCTCACCTGGGAGAAAATAGCAAAATAAATCAACAAAGCAAATGTGTACTAAAGCAAGTGCAAACAGCACTTATGAATGATGAAAATAATGGCATGAGATATAAAGCTACTTATCTCTATAATGACTTTTCTTACAGGAATTCTAACACCTGCCTATTGAGGAAGAATAGAAACAAAGTCACCTTTCAGCAAACCTTTTTCATTAGCCATTTGTGGCTCTGACTTAGTAACATTCTTAGTTTATGGTATGCATTTTTAGATGTGAAATTTTCTTTTCTGAAAAGTTGGCCTTGTTTTGTATCCTATGAAAAATATAAAATTATATGAGTTTCCTTTTTCTAAAAGAATCATTTTCACAAGTAGCATGTAGAAATATGTTTCTACCTATATTTTCCACTGTTAATATCATCCTCGCTATTAAAATTGTGACATTCCAAAAAACAACAAAAACAGATCATGCACATGCTTATTTTTACACTCACCAATTATAATTTGTTGAGCATACATATTACTTGGAACAACTGTGCTTAATTTCCCAAGCATTATTGACTACAAAATTTTCATGCAATGCTGCGCACTATGTGCTAATTGAGTCCTTGAGTCCACATTTGATGACTGTAAGCAAGTTTCCCATGCAGATGCTTCCCCTGCCAAACCCTCCCCCAAATCATACACAAACACACACATGCACGCACACACACACACACACATGCATATATGTATACTCACATATGAATGGATATATGATATCCCTCAGATATCTGCATGTTTTTCCTCCTCACTTATATGTCACCTTAAGACAAACACATTCAATTTCAGAAGATTCACAACCATAAGTGTCATGGGCATTCCAAAGCCCATTTCAGTTGATATACCATTTATTCAACACTTTTTATTTTTGTAATGCTATTGTATGATATCTGTGCCTCCCAAACTTCATATGTTGCAATCCTAACCCCAAAGGTGATGGTATTAGCAAATGGAGCCTTTTGGAGGGATTAGGTCATAAGGCTTCACCCTCTTGAATGAGATTAGTACCCTTATAAAAGAGACGCAAGACACTTCCTCACTCCTGTTTTGTGAGGACAAAGCAATAAAACAACAATTTATGAACCAAGAAGTGGGCCCTCATCAGACCCCAAATATGGCATCACTTTTATTTTGGACTTTTCAGCCTCCACAAATGTGAGTAATAAACTTCTGTGGTTTATAAGTCATCCAGTCTGTGACATTTTTGTTGTAGCAGCCCGAACAAAAATATCGAGCAAGGCCCCATTTCATTGTACATTGACTGTATATTCTACAATATGTCAAAAGAGGTGGTTTTGAGGAAGTTAGGGATAATGTGTTCATCTCTTAATCTTGTTCTGTGAAAATAGTATTTCTTAACATACATTATAGAGTTTATGTAATTTCTATACTTAAACTAATCTTTATAGCTTCTCCATGTAAATATTCTTGGTCTCCAGAATGGTGACCTGAGATAGGGGAGATTGTAGTCGGTGATAACCATACAATATTCCAAGTCAATATAATTTGGCACATATTCCCTAAGTATCTGCCATGCAACAAATATAGCTGTTAATTATTAGTAAAGCAATTTGGTCATATACACCATAGAAATATTTGTTTTGGAAATTCTCATCTTGAGAAAATGTCTCCACACAAAATGCTCTTTCTTTTGCACAGATGCAGAAACTGATGAACTGGAAGGATTGAAATATTCTGGGCCGGCCCAGTGGCGCACTGCTACAGTGCACCGCTTGGGGGTGCGGTGGCGCTCCCGCCGAGGGTTCGGATCCCACATACAGACCGGTTCCTGC
>NW_007732234.1:28297-36740 GCF_000696425.1 Galeopterus variegatus | reverse complement strand
CTGGCTGGGTGAGGTGCGGGAGCGACGCCGAGGGTTGCGATCCCGTTGCCGGTCCTGGTCCGGTACGGGTGCAACACTGAGGGTTGTGGTCCATTGCCGGACACGAATAAAGACAAAAAGGAGAAAAAAAAAAAAAAAAAGAAAAGAAATATTCTATTCTATTGCTGAAATCTAGAGAAGGTTTCCAATAGTGTGCTTAAAAAAAATAAAACTTTAAAAGAAATGTTGCAGGTGGACGGAAGTGAAGTGAGGTTTGCTGACCTCATTATTTTACCCACAGAGGAATTTATGAAGCAATTCTGCCCTTCCCAGGTTTCTTAAACATATGTAGAGAACCAGGCAAAGGGCTGGTGATAGGACCAATGCTGAGCTGTGTGATCATAAGTTTGAAGCATCTTATCTGTTAAATTTTGAACAATACAATCATGCAGTCTATGTTCATAGATCTAGAAGGAAAAACTCTGAGTAACTTGGCAATCACCATGTGTTTCATTACAAGGCTGAAGCAGAAGCCTAAAAGACTCTTGCCATTGCTGGAATCCGGCTTGAGGACAAGGAGAGTAAAGCATTATTCCATGTGGCAATATCTTTATTGGAGATGGTCAAATTTAGTTGAGGAGAAATATACAGACCTCTTGGACAAAGATAACCATGTTCTTAAGGATTAAACATGTCCAATGAACAGAGATGTAGGTACAGAGTAGAAAGTGGAAGAGATTTGGTAAGTAAATATTTGGAGGCAACTCACCTGAATTAAAGCTACCACAGGACTACGTTAAGATTCCCTTACTCCCTGACAACAATTCTGTAAATTACAGGATCAGATAGACCCAATGCCATTTTGCAATTAATAAAATTGTTAGACTTATTTATAGGTACTACAAAAATGAGGCTTGGAATAAAACAACATAAAAAGGTATGAGAACACCTGCCAGTTGAAAAATTTCACCAAAAAATTGATGTCTACAGCGAACATTTTTCCTCATACTAACACTAATTCAATGAAACAGCATCTTTAGATTATGAGTTCAAAATAAAAATAACGAAAATCAAAGAAGAAACGACAAGATAATCAAGACTTAAGAAAGAAATGGAGGGAAAATAAAGCCATTTAAAAGGAATGTTATATAAAAGGTTAAAAATTCTAGAATAAATGTTAACATTGTCAAGAAAGTTGGTTTGGACTTGTTTGATAGAAATAAGCAAAATGAATGGAAAAGAACAAAGAGATAGAGTGAATAGACAAATGTGGTAGGAAAGGAATATAACATAGGTCTAACAAATGCACAACTAATGTTCCTAAATAATACAATATTCAAGAGAAACATATTAAAAGATACAAAAAGAACATTTCTTTTAAAAATATAAAAACAAGCTGAGGTCAAAGGCACATCACATGCCAGAATAAGTTGACACAGAACGCTCTTCACAAATCTGGTGAAGTTACTTGATTTCAAGAATAATAAACACCCTGTGGGCTCCAGGCATAAAATTCCAGTCATCTGCAGAGTGCACTTCAGCTTCTTCATGGCAATGTGCAGTGCCAAAAGATGGTAGAGCAATTAATAGTCTTTGTGTGGGGTGGGAGGAGTAGTAGCATGAGGGTATTGATTCTTATCCAAGTTCTGGTTCATGTGCAAAAGGAAGAGTCATTCTCAGAGAGTTAAACAGTTATGGGAGACTCAGTCTATTAGACATTCTAGTAAATAACACAAGGGAAGAAATCCAGCAAATTAAAAGACAAATTTAAAAAGATGAGTTTGAGAAAATAAAATATATGGAAGTGAAAAAAATGTGACAAGCAGGTCATTATGCAACCAACAAGAGGGTTGAAAATGTATAGGAATTTCTGGACATAACACAGAATGAATATGTTACAAAATGAAAATAGCCAAATAAAAACACACCTCGCAAAATTTAGGAAGTAAGAATTAGTGTGCAAGTTGAAGTAGTAAAAGCTACTTGGGATTATGCAAATACAGCACTTTTCTCTCTTGTATATTTTATCCTCAAGGGAACCTGCATAAGGCAGTTGAATCAGAGTCTAGATATTTGATATAATAGGGCATAAAGGTACACACTGTAGTAACTAAATCAATAGTGCAAAGAATAAAACTGGAGATTTATTGGGTGTGGGCAGAAGCGAAAGCCTGTTAATTTCACTTTTCATAGTGATGAATTATTAGAACCTTTCTAAAAGTGGTAAAGAAGGGAAAAGTGGTTTAAATATCTCATTAACAATTATAAAGCGAATCAACATAATACTAAAAACAATATAAAACTTTGAGAAAAACAGAGAAAATGAAAGAGAAGTTCAAAGGAAAGGTAAGTGCCTATTTGTTTTATTGCCTAAGGTCCCAATTCATACCTATTTACATTTTCAGTTATTCTTGCTTAAGCTCAACTTTTACTAATATCTTTACTGAATCTTTTAAAAAAATATTTAAAACAGAAAGAAAATACCCTGAAAATTATATTCTGTTATCAGTGGTAAGAATTTTTTACTTTCATTGTTTTATTTTTTTCTGCTGTTGTTTACCCTGTGCATATGTAAGAATATGTTACTTTGTTCTTTGCTATGATATAGAACTATTTTATTGTCTATGTTTTTAAAAGTTATTTATCCATCTTTCAATAATATTATCTTGGCAGGGGAGATGGAAGCATTTTATTACCTTTGATTCCAGCTGCATCATACTAGACTTAAGCTTTTATGTTTTCCATAGGAGAAGATTAATTAGCATAGTATGGGCCATATTGAAAGTTAAAACGTTTTCTTCAAAACTGGGTATCAAAACTACAATTCCCAGAGGGTTTCTGCTACTATTCTAGTCTTTGTTACTGCTAGGGCTGACTTCATGTCCCAAGACATATCCTCTTTCTTCCTTTCATTGTGAATTTACTGAATTGCTGAAAGTTTTGATTGACAGAGAGAGAGTCTTGCATATTATGAGCATGGGTTGTCCTGGAGTGATTCTTACTTTCTAACTAAAAAAAACAAAAAAGCTTTTAGGAAGTAGAGCATTGTCATATTTGATCTACTAGTTGAGAGCTCAAGGCACTATGGCAAAAAGGCAGAGCTACACAATCAAGGTTGGGTAGTAGTATTGATGTCAGAGATAGGGTCCAGGGGGTCCAATACTCGGCCTCAACCCACCCCGTCCTCTTACCAGGTTCTTTATTCTTCCACAGGAAAGAATTCAAGGGCAGAGTCACAGGAGAAAGTGAGAACAAGTTTAATATAACAGATAACAAATACAGGTTCCACAGAGAGAGTGCAACATAGCTCCAGAGATTGAGCAGGGCCCACACCAATTTTAACACAAAAGCAAGAAATGCATAGTTAAAGTTCAGTACAGAATGCAGGCTGGCTTAAGAGAGCAAGCAGCCAGTTGCTGAAACTAAGTTTGATACAAAGTAGAGTATACACACCTCAGTCAAGGAAGTGCAGGTTGCCTCCAGGAAAGTAAGCAACAACCCTACCTTCTGCTGGGATTGGGATTTTATTATTTTGCAGTCCAATGAATATTAAGTTAAGAGGGTGGTTCCCAGCTATGTAACATTTAGTCTTGCACATGCTCGGTCAGTCTCTTCCTGGAGCATGTTCGTTGGTCAGACCCTATCACATGCACAAGGCATATTCAAGTGCTCTCTCTTGAGCATGCCCAGCACTGGATTTGCATAAGCCAGCTCCTTATGGTCTCATTTTCCCAGTGTTGGTGCTGAAAATAGTTTTAACTGGCAACAGTAACTTTCCTCCAGGGGAGAGTACAGAGGAGGGGGCCTGAGACCTCAGGAAGTGACGGGAAACCCAGGGAATCTGAGCACCTCCTGGATCAGTATTACCGTGTCAGAGGTTTAAGCATTTGTCAGGTGAAATTAATTTCTCAATCTGGACCATATTATAACAACTATAATGATTCTTATTTCGGATTTCCTAATAGTCAACCCGTACAAATATTTCTGAGAGATACTGCCACTTGGTGGAATTTTTTTTTCCATCAGATGTTTTTAGGGTATGTCAGGGGATTGTTTTAGTTGCAGATGGCTAACTTTAGAGTAGGGTCTTTAGAGTAAAATTTCCTTATTTCCAGGATATGTGCGAAAAAATCAGTGTAGGAAGAAAATAGCATAAATGTTATTAATATATATTCCCTAAACAAATGTTAGTTTTATGTATGTTTAAGAGTGAATGCTAAAAAGCAATACAGTAGGATTTATTTAAATTTGTATATAAATATATACATAAACTTTCAATGACAGAACATTGCTCAAATTTTAATGATAATTCATTCTGCTTCATTTTTTCAATATTATTTGTTGGTTACTTCTGGAACAGAGACTGCTAGACACCCCTGACCACTTATAAAGACTTTTTATAGATTTTGAAGAGAATCTTTGAAATTTCTTTTCCAATTTACATGAAAATTTTCAAAACAACATGAAAATTTAAAGAATAATACAATGAACTGATGTCAGAAATGAAAAGTATGCTTTTCAATCATGTTATTAAATTGCTAATATTTTGCCACATATTTTATCTCTCTCTCAAACACAAGCCCACACACATAGAAGCATATATATAACATTTTGTTATAGACATCACTACACATCACCTCTAATTAAACACTTTAGCATGAATCTCCCAAGAAAAATATTTTCTGTATAACCACAACATTATTAACACAAAAATGGCTTTAATTTAATGAAATAAAATAACTGGTCACATTTATTTTTCTGGGTTTCTTGAAAATGTTACTTCCTGTCAAGAAATTTTATACTAATCTGGATTTTTTTTAGTTTGTAAGTAATAATAGTTTTGCCTAGAGGCCCAGATGATAGTTATTATTCTTTATCTTTTAGTTTTACATATAAAATATTATAATACAATGCAATATAATCATTTTATATTTGTAAATAATATAATATTCATAATATATTATGTATTTAATATATATTATATATATTAGTTTTGTGAGGCTATATTCAAAATTCGGTTTTGGGGGTCAGTTTTCTGAGGTACATGGTGGGCCTTGTTATGATGTAGGTTTAGTTTTTATTTTTACTTCTGTAAAATGTCTTGGATTAAGTTGAGAAAGGCTACTTCTCTTTCATTATTTTCAACTTTTTCTTCTACAATTTTTGGATGTGAGACTTTATTGGTTGCTCTTCCATATATATCAATTTATGGATGATCCTTTTTAAATCTTTTATATATTTTCTCTTTGTTCTCCTGATTTTTTTTTATTCTGTCCTCAAGCCATTTATTTTACATTTAGTAAAATATATTCTCTCTTTTGTACTTTGTATTTAGATTACATTTCTGATAGAAATTTGATTCTTAGATTTCTTTTTCCTGAATTTGGTTTTTTAGCTAACCCTCATGTCTCATTTTCTGGGTTTTTCTTTATTATTTTTTATTCTTGATTTTCTAAGATGAGGTATTATTTTCTCCTTGCAAATGATTTTTATTATGATTTTATTCAAGTAGATATTTTTTGTTTATAGTTTTCCTCTGCTTTGAAGTTGGCTTGAGGTATTGTTTTAATCGACTAAAAAGTTTTAATTTTCACACTGTTGTTTTTTGTGTACTAGAAACTTTATACGTCCATTATGCCATTTTTCTCTCTATGTTCAAATACATTTGATGTTCTTTGACCAACAATAACTTGTTTCTATCAGTGGTAGGTGAGGTGTTTGGGATACAGACTAGTTTTTTTCAGTTAGAGGAAACTACCTTTTGTTTTATAGGAAAATAATTTCTTTGATTTTACTTCTATTTTTGAGAAGGGGGTTCTTGTGTCTTTCTTTGCTTTCAAGATTATTTCTTTGTATCTTCACGTCTCTAATGACAACTTCCCTCTCCAGGTTGCCTTTCCCAACCCAAGCTTGGTTGCTACTTCTAGTACCACACACTTTTAGGCCTTATTTCTAATCCTCAACAGCCAGTGGTCAGTTACACTGGGTCTCAGACCTGTTCTTTTTAATCCCTCACTCATGGTAAACCTTCTTTTTCTTGGCGTTGCATGTGTGTTCTGAGACTACTGTTATACCATTTTACTGACACTTTTGAAAAGTCTTTATTTGAACATTGGGGTTTTCTCAGTTGGTTTCAATCGCTCACTTCACTTATCTGTACGTCCATTAAGTTTTATTGTTTCCTAACTCCCAATTATGCTGGAAAGTGTTTTTGCTTAATATCCTTATTTCCTTTGTATAATATTTGGTGGATGTCTGAAAAGACCTGGAATTCAGTATCTGATGGGAACCAATTCCAAAAATATGACTTTTTAGCAAGTTTGTGCTACTGTCTATAAAAGATTGAGAATGAACACTCTAATATATGCACTTTTGCAGTTTAATATTATTTTCTTCATTTTTCTAAATCTGTGTAACAATATTATAGATTATAAAAGACATCTATTTCTTCCATAGTTGTACAAGTTACCCAGTCTTAACCCTCTATAAAAGTATTAATGAGATATGTACAAAGTAGTTCAGTTATATTTAATACATAAATTTGTATCCATAGTTTGATTTGACATTACTTTAGAGAAGAAACATATAGGGCAGAGAGAATGAAGTTTAGAGTCAGAGTTCAGGGTTTAAGGTCTTGTTCTGTCAAGTGATAGCTTTTTCCAATTGAATATGGTATTCAACAAATTTATACCTCAGTTTTCTCAATCATATTGCACATGAAAATCTGTAATTCAAAGTCAGATGTGAGGATTAAGTGTGATTCAAATGGAAGTGTGTTTTTATTTATTTATTTATTTTTATTTTTTTTAAAGATGACCGGTAAGGGGATCTTAAACCTTGACTTGGTGTTGTCAGCACCACGCTCACCCAGTGAGCTAACCGGCCATCCCTATGTAGGATCCGAACCCATGGCCTTGGTGTTATCAGCACCACACTCTCCCGAGTGAGCCACGGGCTGGCCCTGAAGTGTGTTTTATGAAGCATAAAGCACTATACACATTAGGAGTGTATAAAGGCAAGAAATATTTTACCGAAATTTGGAAAATACTTTCAAGCAATTGCTTGAAATGATTTTAGTCATTGTCTAATTATTTATAAATGAATTTCAAAAATGATTAAATCAAGAAGCAGCATATCCTTTTCTTAGCAAAATTTTCAAGTTGATTTCAGCATGTATGATTTTGTACTAATTCACTACATAAAAAAATATACCAACTCTGAATATCTGACATAAATGTGTAGGAGTCTGTTGTTGGTATAGACACTACTGTTTCGTGTAAGATGCCTTTTTGCAAAATCACAAACTAAAAACAATTCAGAACAATTAACATTTGGTCTCTTCATAATAGGTTTGCATTAGGCCTCACAATCTGCTTAACATAAGCACAGCCATGTTGACTACTCACTCACCCTGTTCCCCTACACCCTCCCTTTCCCTCAAGGCTGGTGTGTTCTGACAAGGACATCTGGTACAACTCACCCATCTCCCTACCCCCTCCCTTTCCCTCAGGCTGGTGCATTCCAATAAGAACATTTTGTACAAAACAGGAAAATTGGAATCTTTTTATGGAATGCTGAGTGCTCAGAATAGTTGCCCAATTCCCTCCCAGACAAACCCTATAAACCCTATAAAGCTATGAGGGTGGAATACTGATCTTTCAGTTTCCCTTCCTGGTTCACTGGAGTAAGCTCCCTTGCTTGATGATGTTTGGCTCAGAATCTTTTATTCTGTTTGTCTTGCTGACCTATTAGTTTGCCATCTAATTATCTATAGAATTGGTGCAGAAAGGGTTGGAGGTATTTCAAGTGAGTTTAGGCAGAAGTTTTCGATTAAAATTTTATTTTTAATGGATATTAACTACTAAAGAGATCATCCTATTATTGTTTCCAGTTGTCCTTCTATTTGTACTCAATTTTTAAATTTTCTTACTCTCTAGGTTTTTAAATTATTCTCTACCATTTTTACCCTTCCTTACAAAAACACAATCATGTCAAATAGATTTCACATTAAAGAATGGGAACAAATACATGATAATTCCTCCACTACACATAAAAGTACTGCCTAGTTCCTTATCAACACCCCCCATCCAGGATTCAAGTTATGAAGTCTGAGTTATGAGCAATGAGAATCTGATAACACAAAAATAGGCAAGTGTTTTTCAAAGAATCTTTTGTTTCTGATAACGTATTGAAGCAATGTGAAAATATGTGAAAGTCAAGGATGCATTTGGTAGCATTAGGGATGACATATCTCATGTGCACAGGCTGAATACAAACAACATGAAGAACATATTGTAACCTTATGCTACATTACTCATATTACTGAAATTAAAATGAGCTGGTATAAAAATATTTTACAAAATAACTCAGGAATCAAAAATATTTAGGGCTGGCCCGGTGGCGCACTGCTACAGTGCGCCGCTTGGGAGCGCGGCGGCGCTCCTGCCGAGGGTTCGGATCCCAC
>NW_007732234.1:25639-27319 GCF_000696425.1 Galeopterus variegatus | reverse complement strand
GTTGCCGGTCACGAAAAAAAAAAAAAAAGACAAAAAAAAAAAATTTAATAAATGCACACACACACTGATATGTTTTAATAATTATACGGTATCAGCCTTAAGCTGTTATGGAGAGAACACAGAGAGTAAAACTTTAAAAATGGTTTCATCTTAGCTGTAGACTTTGAGCAATATGTCATGACTGGGTAAAAAAGCCGGTAATGATCAAAAAGGGGGCATTATTGTTTTAAAACGTAATAAAATCCTGCTGAAATTAACAAATATAAAACTTTCTATAACATGTAATAATCAGAATGTAATTATTCTATCCCAAAAGACTTTATATAATAATATTCATTTATCTTAAAGCTTGCCTACATATTTTGCTCCTCAGAGGCACAATTTTCAATAGATAAATTATTTACTTCTTTGGATTTTTAATAAAATATGGCCTGAGGAAGAATCAGTACTCTACGGCGTGAGAGATAATCCCAGTTCTTTAAGTCTTACCTAATCAAGAGAACCCAGGTTATTACAGTGAAAAGTGCAATTCAGTTGGCATTGTTTCTACTAGTGAACAGTGGGGCATAGACTCTACTTCATGTTCTCTATTGTCTAGAAAAGTCATTATATTTTGCCTGAGCAGTTAGTTTGTTCCCATTTTGGGGTCACTGTGCATCATATAAGTATTTTTTATCCAGAATAGTGCCCTTTTTCTGTTTTAATTTGTCTTACTATATTATATTTTCTTTGGAACAAATCCCAATAAATATCGGGACATGTGGAAAAGGTCAAAGAAACAAATACGATTACTAGGAAGTATACATACTACTAGGAAGCCTACTTTACTATATACTTGAAAAAGCCTATAGAAAAATATAATTGATTTAAAAAACAATAAGCATGTGAATTACGTTTTGTAAGTATGTGTTTCCAACAATGTCTAGAGTGAGAGTGAGTCTTGCTTCTGACTCTACAAATCAAACTACAGCCTTCAAATCTACTTCAAGTAAACAACATGATTTCTCAGTTTTCTATAAATCTATTTTAGTGTGTACAAAATAATGTGCTGTACATGTTTGACTCCATGAGTTTATTACTGAGATGCCATATTATTTAAAAAAGAGAAATCAAATAGAGAACTCATCATAAGTCATTTTCTCTTTCTTTGCCTGTTTCCAGAAGCAGTTCACCAATCCTTTCTTTCAAAAACTCTTAATTAGATATTTTGGTTTCCACTCTCAGTAAGTGTTTATTATGTTATACAGAGTTCTACCTTAATTATGTGAAATTGTTATAAAGACATATACTTTTTATCCTTTCTTAAGTTTATTGCATTGGCTGGAATGTCTACAATAACAGTTTACGGTATAGTAATCATGTGTATAGTTGTCAATTTCCTAGGCTTAGTAGAAAGTATATTATTGTTTCACTATTAATTAAGTTGTTATATCATATATACTATGGTGGCCATGAAAATGCACATCTCAGAACTCCCGCTTCATAGAGCATAATTAACCAATAGCCCTAGATGCTGTACTCTCAAACTCGTAACCGTGTGTGTGCTGAGAGCATGTTTTCCATGTGCTGCTCCCAGCCAATGGCATAAGCAAGACAGAGATAGTAAGCCAGGCCCATTTCTGAAGGAAAAGAGACTCCCCTGATGGGCAACATCACTCAAGAGCTCCTTATCAGCTTGGA
>NW_007732234.1:20491-24615 GCF_000696425.1 Galeopterus variegatus | reverse complement strand
GAAAAAAAAAAACTTATAATTTGTACAGTAGCTTTTTATTTTATTGCTATCTTTGAATCTTTGTTTTAGAGTTATAAAACTTTATAAAGTGTGAAATTTTAAATATTTTCACAGTCTTTAGCAGTTTTATTAGATATTTAATCTTTTGTAATATATCCAATTTCTAGACCCCCACCTAGATAACTAATCTCACTGTGTCCCATTTCTCCCACCGACTACAACTCAATCTCCTGACAAAAACACACAAAGCAACCATCAGAATATTCGGGAAGGTGAATCAAATGGGGGAGACTAGACAAGAAGCTCCGGCTGAGATATATGATCCCAGAAGGGAATAAAACATTTTTTTCTTTGACTTTTCCTGTCACTTCTATATATATTAAAGTGCCTGGACACTTTAGTACCTCCAAAGCAGTAATGCAAATGAGTACAGACAGAAAAAGCCCCTCTTCCATTCTACCCTGAAAAAAAAAGGTCATTTTCTTTAGCTAGAGAACTGAGAAGGAAGGATTCATCTGGGGTGAGATGGTACCCGTCAGACTTTCCTTTACAACTCCAGTTGAAGACCAGAAAATAAATAGTCCCTTTCCCTTTCTACAAGCATGGGAGTGGCACCTCACTTTTTCCTCCCTATTGTGCTATTTCTGTGGGTAGATTCTCCGAAAACTACAAGGTTAAAAAAGAGACAAAGCCCCAAACTTAATCCCAGCAGGCTTGGTGGTAATGGACCCAGCAGGACAAAATACTAGAGACAATTTAGAGAGGCTAAAGAACCTATATTCTAACCACAACAACACGAAGGGGAACCCTCAGAATCAAAGACTGAAGATTGACAAAAGACATTTTAAATTTTTTATGAAGTTATGGAATCCCCCACAAGCTGCACCTATGACTACAATAGGCAGCACAAAGGCTTTGAACACTAAACTACATTATAGATAACTGCCTTGGATTTAGACTATCTCTTGCATGAAGCATACATGAGACAGGTCAGAACAGCACTGTAAAATCTTTAAAAGCAAAAATGATGTTGGACCCATAACCTGCAGAAACTGGACCTGCATGTGCAGTCTGCACCCAACTGGATTTTCTGTCTGCTGAAACAAACTGCTAAACATTCTTCAAAATAGTTAAATAGGATTGATATTTATAAAATTATGTTCAAAATATGTAAGGTATATTCCAAAATTACTTGTCATACAAACAACCAGGAAGACTTAAACTCTCAAGGTAACAGACAGCAAAAAAAATCTCTGATTTTAAAATTTTCTGTAAGTTATTTGAAATTATAAAATATTAATTCAAAATTGATTATGTAAAACCTGGTCAGTATATTATAATCTCCAAGAGCAACCACAAATAAAATAAACACAAAGATATATATAGAAAATTCAATACGTAAGTTAAATAAAATTCTGAAAATATTTAAATAATATAGAGGAGATATTTAAGTAATAGAGAAAAGGAAAAATAGAGGAATGAAAGGAGGTGGGAGTAATTAAAAATACAGTGAAATGCAGATCAAAGGAATGATAATAATTAAATGAATATAAATGTTGAAAACATATCATTTAAAGACAGATTATAGTTTGGATCAAAATTAAAATAAAAACAAATACACACTGTCTAAAATAAACATATTGCAAACATAACGATGTAAATAAAATATAAACAAAAATATAGAAAAATATATACCATGCAAACACTACTTATAATATAGTGCTGCAATGGCTATGGTAGTATCAGACAATGCAAATTGAAACAAGAAAAAACAGCACATATTAAAACAAACATTATACAGTGATAAAATCCTCAAAGACCTAGTGATCCTATATATGCATGCATCTGGCATCATAGCTTCAAAATACATGAGCTAAAAACCTGATAGAACTATAAAAAGAAAGAAACAAATTCAAAGTATACTTGGAGAATTCACCACTTTTCTCTGAGTAATTGATGGAACAAGTGGGAGAAAATCAGGGAGAATAAAGGAGATCTGAACATCAATAAACAGATTAACCTAGTTGATATTTATAGGACACTACAATAGCATAATAAACAACCTTTTCATTTGCATGTGAACTATTCACAAACGTACAATATATACTTGGTAGCAAAACAAATATCTTTAAATTTTTTAAAAATAAATTTTTTCAAAGTATGATCTCTGACCATAACAAAATTGATCAAGACATCAACATTAGAATGATATAGTGATAATCCCCAAATATTTGAAAGAACAGTACTAAATAATCCAGAAAGCAAAGGGTGTGGGGCTCCAGGGAATTTAATTTTTTTCCTTCACATTGTGTGAAATAAAGAAAAAGCAGTGCTTTGGGTGTAATTTCTAATGTTTAATGCTTACATTAGAAGAGACATAATGTTTCAGCTATTAAACCTCCCACTTTACCAATGTAGACTTCAAAGACGAAAATAAACCCAAAGAAAGAAGAAAGAGAATAATAAACATACAAACAGAAACCAACGAAGAATAACACTGACACCAAAAGCTATTTTTGTTTTTTGAAAAAGTCAATAATAAAAGTCTTTAATCAGATAAAAAAAAAGAATCAGGAGACAAATGATCAATCTCAGGAATGAAAAAGGGGATAAAGTTATTGACATCAGAAATATGAAAATAATAAGAAAATACTACCAATGAATCTGCACATAAATGAGACATTTTACAAAAAAAGGACCAACATTTTTACAGATCAAAATGCAGCTCACTGAAGAAAAAAATAATTCAAATAGTTTTATATATTTTAAGGAAACGTTTAAAATCTTCCAAAAAAAGCACGGGCAACCAAAGGAAAAATAAACGAATGGGATTATATCAAACTAAAGAGCTTCTGCTCAGCAAAACAAAACAAAACAAAACAAAACAAAAACACAATTAACTGAGTTAAAAGACAGCCAACAGAGTGGGAGAAAATATTTGCAAAATATACATCTGACAAAGGATTAATATCCAGAATATATAAGGAACTCAAACAAATTTACAGCAAAAAAAAAACAAGTAACCCAATTAAAAAATGGGCAAAGGAGCTAAATATGAATTTCTCAAAGGAAGATATATGAATGGCCAACAGACACATGAAAAAATGCTCAACATTACTNCATGTCTAAGTAGGATCTAGTTTGAGGCACTACAAAGAAAGACATCAGTTTGAAAAGAGAGCCTATCAGAGCAACATGAATTCTGCTAAAATTAAGCAAGAACAAACATCAAATTTATGGTGAAGATTGGGTGGAAGAATAGTGGCATGGTTAATGTTTTACAAAAGTTTATGGGACAATTCCCCAAAGAAATTAGAAGTTTACAAATGAGTAACTCATTTTAAGAGGAGAGGAGATATTGAAGGTGAAGCCTGCGGTGGCAGACCATCCACTTCAATTTGTGAGGAAAGATTAATATTGTTCATGCCCTAACTAAAGAGGACCGACGATTAACAGCAGAAACTATAGCCAACACCACAGACATTTCAGTCGGTTCAGCTTATACAATTCTAACTGAAAAATTATAGTTGAGCATGTTGGGTGGTAAAACTGTTGCACCCAGATCATCTGCAAACAAAAGCAAAGCTTTTAGTGGAAATTTTAAGCAAGTGACATTAAGGTCCTGAAACATTTCTTTGAAGAATTATAACTGGAGATGAAACATGCGTTTACCAATATAATCCTGAAGACAAATCACAATCAAAGCAATGACTACCAAGAGGTGGAAGNTTTACCAATATAATCCTGAAGACAAATCACAATCAAAGCAATGACTACCAAGAGGTGGAAGTGGTCCAGTAGAAGCAAAAGTGGACCAGTCAAGGGCAAAGGTCATGGCAACAGCATTTCAAGATGTTCAAGGCATTTTGGTTATTGACTACCTGAGGGGACAAAGAACAGTAACATCTGCTTATTATGAGAGTGTTTTGAAAAACTTAGCCAAACCTTTAGCAGAAAAACATTTGGGAAAGCATTACTTGGGAGTCCTTCTCCACCATGACAATGCTCCTGCTCATTACTCTTGTCAAACAAGGGCAATTTTGTGAGCGTTTTGATGAGAAATCATTAGGCATCCACCTTACAGTCCTTATTTGTCTCCTTCTGACTTTTTTTTGTTTTTTTTT
>NW_007732234.1:16125-19414 GCF_000696425.1 Galeopterus variegatus | reverse complement strand
TCAGAAACAGGAGAGAGAAGAGAGAAGGAAACAAAGTTAAAATTCAAAGTTATCAAAAAAAATTTCAAATATATTGAAAGTAAACAAACAACGGATACAAAAAGTGAAGGCAAGTCAAGGTATGATAAATATCAAAGACAGACAGGCACACACACAAACACACACACCTGTAGACACAAACACAACTAGACAATTAATATTCATGTAGCTAAAACAAAAGATGAAAGGAAAGTCTTGAAGATGACCAAATACAAAACAGAAAAACAATGGCAATACTTCTCCTTAAAAAACCTGCAAATCAGAAGATAATGAAGTGATTTGGAAGAACTGGGAGGAAAATTCTGCCAAATTGTAATTTTATAACAATTGAAAATATATTTTCCAACTGAAAACAATGTAAAGACTTTTTAAAAAACAAAAATTTAGGAAATTAACCCTCTGCAGACATGCAGTACAAGGAATGGTAAAGAAACTAACAGATAAATTATTATTTAAGAAAAACTTGAATCTACACAAAGAAATGAATAGTTCCAAGAACAGACATATAAAAAGAAAATATAAAAGGCATTTATTATTTTTTAATGACTTATAAAAGTAGTTTCCTAAAGCAAAAGCAATAAAAGTTAGCTATAAATTTTATAACATGTACATTTAAAATATATGATGAAGAACACGAAGGATAGGAAAGATAAATTGGAGCTACATTGCTGTAATGTTTTAAATTTTACGACTAATGCAAGTTAAGTCAGCTACAAAATTGATAAAGACACAAAATTGATAAAGACACATATTGTTTTCTTTGTGAATGAATAAAATAGCGGTTTTATCATCAAATGAAAAACAAATGCAAACATTAGGAATTTCATTTCCTATGAGAACTATCAGAACTACTTTCCAGTAATTTGTTAATACCTACCACGTCTTGACTATTTAATTTGTGCTGGAGATAAAATATAAAAAGAATATTATATTTCCTTCCCCTAGTAATACATTTCAAAAATATATGCATTAATATGAACTACAAATTATTCCTTAAATTTATTTTTAATTAAAGTCTAATGGTATAAAATTCAAATGTGTAAAAATAGAGTCATCATTTGTTATATGTATACCTATGACAATGCTTTTTTATATACAATTTACTTTTTAATTGACAATTAAAAATGTATATATTTATCTGTATCTGTTGTTTTGAAATATGTATGAGTTCAAGACACCTAAGGGTACAACATGGTGACTCTATATTTAGTAAACTTTACATTTTAGTAAAAATGTATTGTATTCTTGAAAATTGCTAAGAGAATAAATTTTAAGTGTTCTCACAACAAAAAAATAAAATGTATGTGAGGTAATGTATATGTTAATTATGATGAGTTTGCATTCTCCAGTGTATACATATTCTAGAATAAAGCTTTTAACATAAATCTATTGATGATTTCTTGCTTCATAAATTCTTATATTTTTCCTGATCAATTTTTCTGCAGTGTGGTCCAGAGTATCACAGTGGTCTGCAGTAAATTAGCTCTGTCCAAAGTCCAGATGCAGAAATTTGGTCTGCCATAATAGACAATGTTTCAAACTATAGAATTTCCTTACATGTATTTGATGTACCAACTCTTTCTTACTTTTCTACAATAATTTTATTTTTGCCTCAGATTTTCATATCTAATTTTCATATCTTGGATATGTTAAATATAATATAATGCCAGTCTAGTTTATCTGTTTTTTTAAATATTTAGATAATTTATAAATCAGAGAGTAAATTAATAACATAATCTGAAATTATAGAAAGTATAAATGTTCTACAGCAATTTTGCAACTCTACTTCTTTTTGGGGTTGAATTCATTCCAGTAGTAGATCCATCATTAAAGTTTTATTGCATTGAATCAGGTTGAAGAACCAGGGGCAAAAAGTAGTTATGCAAGTACTTAGTGAAATTCATTTCTAGATTTGTTAAGTCTATTCATGTGAAATTAAATAGAATCATTTTGTATCAGTGAAAAGATACTAAATGCCAGTCATATGTTTTTACACGAATATTATAATAAATGTGACAAATTGTGGAACTCTTTAAAATAATGAGTTGAGAGTGAGGAAAAGCAATCCCTCATTATATAGATTTTATTACATCATTTATTTACTCATTCATTTATTCATTAATTGATCAAGTTTGTATTGATTAATCCTCATAGAGCATGTAGTATGATAGGCAGTATGAGCACTTATAATCATGTTTAACCACAGCTTCTTCTGGAATTAGATCAGTTAAGAAGATGATCAAAAATTATTGTCATAATGTAAGTCTAAAGAATATGTAGAAGTGAAATTTCTGAACACATTTATTTAAATGAATGTTTTGCAAATTTCTGCTGACATTTTTTTAGTTGCTCTATTTCTTAATGTTTCTTTCTAGATATTCAAGATCCTGTTTTTATTATTGCATGTATATTGGCCAAAGGCACAAAAAGAATAATTTTCACTTGTAATTTGTGATGTCACTATAATAACAACAATAGATCATTAATTCATTTTAATCCAGTATCCCAATATGGACTGAGAGCATACTTTGTATGATCTCTATTTTTAAAAAATCTGTTAAGGTATGTTTTTTGGCTCAGAATGTGGTCTATCTTTATCAATGTCCCATGCAAGCTTGAGTAGAATGTGTAATCTGCTGTTGTTGGATAAAGTATTCTACAAATGTCAATTAAATCCTGTTGATTGATGGTGCTGGTCAATTCAACTATTTCCTTATTAGTTTTCTGCTTACTTAATGTTAATTACTGACAGAGAAATTTTGAAGTCTCCAGCTATAATAATAGCAGTTTCATCTATTTCTCTTTGCATTTCTATCAGCTTTTGCCTCACATTTTAAGATCCTCTATTATTTGTCACACAGACATTAAGAATTGTTTTGTCTTCCCTTTGACCCTTTACAATTGACCCCTTTATCATCATGTAATACTTCTCTGTATTCTTAGTAATTTTCTTTCTTTGAAGTCTGTCTGAAATTAATATAGCTATCCCAACTTTCTTTTAGTTAGTGTTAGCAAGATTTATCTTTCTCCATTCCTTTAATTTATTTATCTGGGGTCTTTATATTTAAAGTGGGTTGTTATTAGACAACATATTGTTGGGTCATATTTTTAACAAAACATTCAGTCTCTGTCTTTTATTTGTTATATTTAGGCAATTGATGTTTAAAGTGATTATTGGCTACTTGGATTAATATCTACCATATTTGTTGCTGTTTTCTATTTATTACCTGGTTTTTACTTATTTTTTCTT
>NW_007732234.1:13578-14608 GCF_000696425.1 Galeopterus variegatus | reverse complement strand
TTTTTTTTTCTCTTTGATTTTCTGTAGCTTGAATGTTATATGCCTAGGTGTAGACATTTTAGTGTTTATCTTGCTTGGTGTTCTCTGGGTTATACCATTTGTAATTGTGCCACAGTCTTGTAGGATCCATGCTGTCTTTCTTATTCTGTTATTTCTTTGCATTTGAGTTTCAAAGTTTCTATTGAGGTATCCTCAAGCACACTAATTCTGTTCTCAGCTGTGTCCCATTAGTCTGTTGATAAGCCTGTTGAAGCCATTCTTCATTTCAGGTATGATGTTTCTGATTTCTAGCATTTTCTTTTATTTCTTTCCTAGAGTTTCTACCTCTCTGCCTAATTCCCCATCTGCTATTGCATGTTGTCCATTCACATTGTGCTGTGTTTAGTCTTCATCGTAGCTGTAGGGTTCAGAGATAAAAATTTCCACTGCTGTCCTTCTTTTTGGTGTCCCTTGTTCCCTTTTGGTTTCTGTAGTGGCCTTTTCGTATCTAACATTGGGGAGAAATATTTCTTTGAGTTGTATTTCTCTATTATTATACAGGAGCCCAATTGATGTGGTGCTAAGGTGTTTGTGGGGAGGAAGCATTCTGTAGTGCTGTAATTAGGTCTCAATCTTTAGTGAGTCTCTGCCCTTGAGCTGAGACCCTCACAAGTGTTTCTCAGTTTTGCTTTAGGTGAGACAGGAAGAAAGGAGGAAGTTGGATTTGTGTTATCCTTAAGTCAGTTTGTCTCTGGTAAAACCTCAGTCAGGTAGGCTGTTATAAAATAGATTTTCTTACGTATATCAAAATGGCTAATTTTCTCCTTCCCCTGCAAGGGTATCTTTTTCTGGTCTTCACTGTGGCAACCCGGTAATGCTCTGAAGGCAAAATTCATAAAACTCTGGGCTCCCTAAGGCTGAAACCCCAGAGTTTGTAACTCTTAACCTGCCCACATGAGCCTCCAGCAATTTGTCCATTACAGTTAGGGGTTCCTACCACAGTATTGGTTGATCTGGGTTGTTTTTTTTTTTTTTTTTCTCCTAGGCTTTA
>NW_007732234.1:9811-12834 GCF_000696425.1 Galeopterus variegatus | reverse complement strand
AATGGCTAATTTTCTCCTTCCCCTGCAAGGGTATCTTTTTCTGGTCTTCACTGTGGCAACCTGGTAATGCTCTGAAGGCAAAATTCATAAAACTCTGGGCTCCCTAAGGCTGAAACCCCAGAGTTTGTAACTCTTAAACTGCCCACATGAGCCTCCAGCAATTTGTCCATTACAGTTAGGGGTTCCTACCACAGTATTGGTTGATCTGAGTTGTTTTTTTTTTTTTTTTCTCCTAGGCTTTAACTTAGGTAAGTTGTGATTTTTTGAATCCATCTGTTTGTTTCTTCAATTTTGGTGACAGTGGTTTGCCCTGTGACCCCGGTTCTCCAATATATCCTTAAAAAGTTGGAGATTTTCAGTTTGTTCAGTTTTTCTCTTGCTATAAGGACAGGAGTGAAGACTCCTAAAGTCCTTCCATGTCCATCAGAAAATAGAAGTCTGAATAACAAATTTCTTTCTAATTTCATTTTTCAGCCCTTACAATAGACAACAATTAACTTTTAATCATTGATTGAAACAAAAAATTAAAATAATATGTAATTGCTAAAATGATGTAATACAATGATATGCTGTAAATATATATATATATATATATGTATTACCTTGTTTATGTGGTTTCTTCTTTTTTTTTTCTTTTTATGAAAATACCATTATCTTAGGAAATGATGGTCCTAATACCCAGCAGGTAATTTTTGTGCAGAAAAAATTTTGCTTTATAAAATAAGCAAAACAATCTTTACTTGGCCAAATAAGCAAATTCTAAAAATGAGAATTGTTTGTGCCCATGTGAGTGCGTGTGTCTTCATGTAATTTTAAATTACTGGTCCACTAAAATCAAATTAGAGTACAGCCAAACTCACTTGATAATATCCAATGCCAGACAATGACTTGGGAGAAATTCACAGTTGTTATTTACATCTACAGTCAGGAAGATAAGGCTCTCAGAGTCAACAGGTAAAAAAAACCCATTAAGCACCAAATAATGAAAGTTAAATCTAGTTTCATTCTCTCTACATTTGTTTTCTGCATACTGCTATATGTTTTTTTTTCTTGTCATGGATGGAAACTTCATACATTTTTATCCTATCATTTCTGTGTTGTTGATTTCCCTCTTCTCTTCCAAATGCTTTGTAGATGAATGACCCATAAAATAGAAATATAGATATCTGTTGGTCAATGTGACTCAAATAACTTGTTTATTTTATTTTAGAATTCCTGTCTTAAAATATTGATGGGTAATGATGTGTTAATTTTAAAGAAACATAGTTTAATTTTTTTAATGAAGAATTTTTTGAAAGTGTTCTTTCACTACTTGAAATGGCTAAAATCACCTGAGTAACACAGCAACAAGATGCATCAATGTAGTCATTTTTAAAAATTCACTCAATAAACATTTATCAAATCCCATAGTATAAGCACAATTATGGAAATTCAAATACAAAAGTTGAAAAATTCATCCCTGCCTTAATAGAGATCAATTTGTGTATAAGTCAATGGACTTATTTTATTTCAATTTATTCAATAAATTTCAGTAATTGTTGGTGGGACTGTAAATTAGTACAGCCATTACAGAGAACAGTATGGAGGTTCCTTAAACAACTACAGACAGAACTTCCATATTATCCAGCAATCCGACTCTTAGGGATATATCCAGAGTATTGGAAAACATCAGGTTGAAGGGATACCTGCACTCCCATGTTTACTCCAGCTCTATTTACAATAGCTACGCAATGGAACCAACCTAAAAGTCCATTGACAGATGACTGGATAAGGTAATTGTGGTATATATACACAATGGAATACTACTAAGCCATAAAAGAGAATGAAATACGCNAAAAAAAAAAGAACAATATGGGAATATACTGTAAATTTTAGTAAAGAATCGAAGAATCAAGGTGAGAACAAAGAGACACCTGGCAAATTTCAAGATTCAGATCAATCTGAAAAGTGTATTTTGACAAGATGAATCTACTCAATCCTTGCATGACTAACCTCCAGTTTTAAATTTCTAAGAGCAAAAGCCATCTGCCTGAGAAAACATAGCATTTCCATATTTCCACTAGCGAAGAACATTATATCTGGATGGATAATTTGAAAGTGGGAGAAAAATATGAGAAAGAGGTAATTTTTTAACAGGTTGTCAGAAAAATCAGGGAAATCAGAAAATGTTCGACACACAGGAATGATTACAAACCCATTAAAACAGTACTGTTTTAGCTTATAAGGACATAACTGATAGTTCTTCAGAGTCATTTTTTGTTTTGGCTTTTCATTCACTCTCTTGGAGAATCAAAGATATGTATTTATCTTTTATTTTTCCGTGCATTTTACTTGTGAAAGTTGGACAAGCAATCCAACTAATTATGGTGTGTGGTTTTGATAAAACATAATCAAGGACTTCTAAGGAGTATTAATTAAATTTAAATTTTTGATAAATTCTTAGGGTCCAAGAAGGCAAGAAATAAAAATAATGATTAAAAGCAGATGTAATTTGCCTAAACTAGTGTTCTTTATTTTATTCCAAGGCAAGTCCCTAATGATTAGATATTAAAATGAACTTTTTAGCTATTAGGTAAGTAACGGATAAAAGGAAGTTTTTTTTGTTTTTTTTTTTTTGTCTTTTTTCGTGACCGGCAATGGATCGCAACCCTCAGTGTCGCGCCCNGGAGAAAATTATTCTAAGTGAAACAACCCAAGTACAGAAAGAGAAATACCACATGTTCTCATTCATAACTGGGAGCTGAATCCATAAACAAACAAATGAAAGAGACAGAGAGAAAGAAAGAAAGAAACAACAGTCACAGTAATACATTGAACTTTTAGAAAACTAGAGGTGGCAAAGGGGAGAGGAGGCAGGGGGGGCTAATGAGGAATTGGTCAATAGTCACAAAGAATGATTGCATACTGTAATGATGAATAAGCTAACTACAGTGATCTAACCACCACACATTGTACACAATTATTGAAAATCAACGTTGTACACTACGTGCATGTATGATAAAAAAGAAAAAAGAAAAAAAAAA
>NW_007732234.1:6307-7968 GCF_000696425.1 Galeopterus variegatus | reverse complement strand
ATTTTATGCTTACGATGTTCCAAGTACTCTTTTAGGTGTAAAAGTTATAAATATAAATAAGCATAATTTCTCCTATCAAAAAGCTTACTTTTGGATAAACAAGGAAGTATAAAATTATAAATACATTATAAAATTTCCACATAAAAAACTAAAGATATGACCAAAGCAAACAAAACTGTGTAAATCTTCATCTTTATTTAAACCAGGAAATGTAACATCAAGATAAAGGGTTTGGATCCCCATACTGCCTTCCAAGTACCAAAAAACAAACAAACAAAAACTGGGAAATGATTCTAAAACAAAATACGTTTTAAAGGTATTCTGGTAGACAAACTGTAAATAGGAAAGCTTGAAATAAATCATGGAATGATGACTCACAATTCTGATTGCCCAGAAAGTGGCAAATAGATTTTCCTCATGTCCTGCAACTTGTAGAACCAAGAATAGGTTTCTCATTTATAAGAATCTTTCCTTTGGGAGATTATTTGAAACAATATAAATTTATGCATTTCTGAAATTGTACCAACAACACTGAAATAGCAATAACGTGACTGTTTCAATCAGAAAACAATAATTGAAAAATCTTGGTGAGGTATGGTTTTTTCCTGATGAATGTATTTGTTTTCTAGGGCTGCTATAAAAAGGAACCAAACTGGGTGCTCAGAACAATAGAAATGTACTGTCTCACAGTTCTGCAGCCTGGGTATCTCAAATCAAGATGTTCTCAGGGCCATTCTCCCCCTCAAACCTGTACGTGAATCCTTCTTTGCCTCTTGGTTTCTAATGGCTCTCCGGCAGTCATTGGCCTTCTTTAGCTTGCAGTGGCAACATTTCAATCTCTGTTTCCATTGTCACATGTTATTTTCCCGGTGTGTGTCTTCACACAGTTTTTTCCTCTTTTTATAATGATTCCAGTCACTTGGGATTGGAATTCTCCCTGATGACCTCATCTTAGCTTAGTTACATCTGCAAAGACTCCATTTCCAAATAAGGTTGCATTCACAGGCACTGGGGTTAGGAGATAACATATCATAACAGTGGGTTATCAGTCTTGTTGTAGACTTATTCTGCTCCAAGAAAACATCTTTTAAAATGGAATCTCTTCCTAATGGTACACATGATTAAATCCATCATATTAAATAGAGATGAGTATCTGTACCGTTACGTGCCTTTATCAATAAGGAAGAAAATATCTGAATGTTTATTTTAAGTAATTACACAATAGAAACTTTTTTTTAAAATTGTAAATTAATAATGGTAAAAGCCGACATAAGATATAATAAAATTGAAAGCAAGAAAATATTATAAAAGGATAAATTAATCAAAAGCTGGTTTATGTGCTTGATTAAAGAATAAAGAGACAGAGTACAGACTTGAGGTTTCAGAAAAACAGAAAATTATCCACAGACATACAGAAGTTAATAGATTTTTAATAGAATGTAACTGCAAACTCTAGGTCAAAAACTTAAAAATCTGAAGGAAATAGACGATTGCTTAGTAATAGTTATACTACCAAAATCAACCCAATAAGAAAAAAAAAAAACTTGATATATTGATAGCCACAGAAGAAATTGTGAAGATGATCTTAAAAAGCACCTTGACTAGGGCCGGCCCAGTGGCGCACTGGATAGTGCGCCGCTTGGGAAGCGCGGCGGCGCTCC
>NW_007732234.1:2589-5004 GCF_000696425.1 Galeopterus variegatus | reverse complement strand
GGGAGAATGGCTTCTGTTTCAATATTTTGGAATACTTTGCAGAGAATTGGCATCAATTCTTTGAAGGTTTGGTAGAACTCTGCAGTGAACCTGTCTCATCCTGGGCTTTTCTTTGTTGCAAGCCTTCTGATAACAGCTTCAATTTCTTATATTGTTATTGGTCTGTTCAGATTTTCTATATCTTCCTGGCTTGGTTTTGGTAGTTTGTATTTTCCAGAAATTTATCCATTTGGTATGGAGTTTTCTCAAACAATTACAGATAGATCTACCATATGACCCAGCTATTCCACCGCTGGGATTATACCCCAGATGAATGGAAATTATCATGCTGAAGGGATACCTGTACTCCCATGTTTATTGCAGCACTGTTTACAATAGCCAAGAGTTGGAATGAGCCCAAATGTCCATCATCAGATGAGTGTATAAGGGAACTGTGGTACATCTACACAATGGAATACTACTCTGCTATAAAAAAGAATGAAATACTACCATTCGCCACAACATGAATGAACTTAGAGAAAATTTTATTAAGTGAAACAAGTCAGGAACAGAATTAGAAATACCACATGTTCTCACTTATTTGTGGGAGCAATAAATAAATAAATAAACAAATAAATAAAGGAGGGGGAAGAAGACACAAAAATTCCTTGAAGTTAAGACAACTGAACAGATGTGATGTAGTTGGTGGGGAGGGGAAAAGGAAGGGAGGAAAGAGGAACAGGTAGAGGGACAGGAAAAATAACTACAATGTATGCTAAGAAGTTAAAATAATAAATTAATAAGACTTGAAAGATGTATCAACATTAGGAAACTTAACAATGTAATATATATGTCAGCAAATTAGAGAAGAAAAATCATGTGGTCTTATCAAAGATGCTAAAAAATTTAATAATATTCAGCCAGGGTCAGGTGTGTAGAGGGAGGAGGTTACCATAGTGGAGATGAGTATTTTGTCACTGACAATGATTTAGAATTGCTGCAACATGATGATTGTTATAGTGACCTTGGATTAAAAAGCTTTGATATCATAAAAATATACTTCTACCAAAATTAATATTTACATTTAAAGCCATCAAAATTTTTCAATGCCTTTTTTTTTATATTGGAGAATTATATGTCTTCAAAGTAAGAAAAACAAATAATCCAATTTAAAAATGGGCAAAGGAGATGAATAGACATTTTTCAAAGGAAAACATACAAATGGCCAATGGGTACATGATAAAATGCTCAACATCACTAATCATCAGGGAGATGCAAATCAAAACTTCATTGAGAAATCATTTCACTCCAGTTAGACTGGCTATTATCAAAAAGACTGAGAATAACAAATACTGGTGAGGATGTGAAGAAAAGGCAACTTTTCTACACTGCTGGTGAGACTGTAAATTGGTGCAGCCATTATGGAAAATGGTATGAGTTTCCTCAAACAGCTACAGATAGAACTACCATACATCCAACAATCCCACTTATGGGTATATACCCAAAGAAATGGAAATCATCATGTCAAAGGGATACCTGCACTCTCATGTTGATCGCAGCCATATTTACAATAGTGTAGATATGGAACCAACCTAAATGTCCATCAATGGACGACTGGATAAGGAAAGTGTGGTATATATACATGATAGAATACCACTCGGCCATAAAAAAAGAATGAAATTCTGCCATCCATAGCAACATGGTTGAGCTTAGAGAAAATTATGTTAAGTGAAATAAGCCAGGCACTGAAAGAGAAATATCATGTGTTCTCACTCATAAGTGAGAGCTAAGAAACAAGAAATACAGACAGACAGTAATAAGACATCGCACATTCAGAAGGAGAGAACAGACTCACAGTTACTAGAGACAGAAAGGGGAACGGGAGGGGAGATAGGGAGTAATTGGCTAAGGGAGATAAAAAGTAATTATGATTTGTAATGATGAACACTTTAATAATATTGATTTGATCATCACCCACTGTATATAAATACCGATAGTTAACTCTGTACCCCATAGAATAGTGTAAACGTGAATGAAAGGTCATTACTACTAAAAATTAAGGATATAATTGCCTTGCTAGATATTAAAATATTTTAATCATTTTAAATCTATATATAGATTAGCACAATAATTAGATACAAGTAAGAGAAAAAAGTGAAAAATCTAGAAATGGATAGGGACAATTATGAGAATTTTATTGTATGAAAATAACTGATTAGTTCACACAATGAACTGAAATACATCTCTGATGGAATTTTAAATTACTAAAAATAATTAAAAACCTCCCAGTCTTTGAGGCAGCATTTCTCAGGCAGGGAACTCTGTTGTTAGCTAGTTCTAGAGAGAGTATGACATACAGAAGTAACCGTTTGTCCTACCAATTTAGCGTCTAGAAAATGTTATAAACACAACTTCATAAGCATTGGGATACATCAT
>NW_007732234.1:0-1639 GCF_000696425.1 Galeopterus variegatus | reverse complement strand
CGGCGGGAGCGCCGCCATGCTCCCAAGTGGCGCACTGTAGCAGTGCACCACCGGGCCGGCCAAGTGCTAATTTTTAAATGCTAACTTTGTTCTTAGGTCCATTTTTATATGCAGTACCCTGCATGGTAATACTTTGCTTATATATTTATCTCTCTTATCATACTGAGACCTCACTAAGATGAAAAAAATAGTGCGCTGTCCAAGCTCAATACATCATTGCTAAACTGCAGAAATAGAGATTTCACTTCCCTAGTTTGAGACACAGTGAGCTGATTAACCATGTTACATAAAGACATGTTAAATCATGGGCAGGCTCTTGTAGAAGACATAAAGCAAAAGAGGCCATAACATTTGCAAATAAAATGTAAAAATTCCCAAACATGACAGAACAATGGATAAGCGCAAAAGATTTCATTTTATAGTTTTGAGAAACCAAAATGCAGTCACTTGTCACAGGTGAAATGAATCCTCACTCAATCTAGCTTGCAATTTTCTGATAGAAGGGAATGCTGGCCATCATGTAATCTAGGAATTCCCTCATGTGCTCTAGTCTTTCAGCCGAAAAACATTCAATTGATTATGGCAGATGGGCATGAATTCTGTCACAGTTCTGGTAGATTGGAGAGGATAAAGCCTGATAAATGCTGAGGGAGATTATGCCTTGATTATTTTTGCAAAGTCAATCATTTGTGTACTTTATAATCTGCTTGAGTAAAATTATTATTGCTTACTAATTGCTATACATTTTACTTCATGTTTGACTTAAAATGTCAATGACTATTTTCAGCCTAAAATGATTACATATAGCAATACAGAAACACATCTAACAAAATTATCAACTTTATAGTCTGCACTTTAAACACTATTGATATTTGAAGATTTATCTCTACCGCATTAATATCAATGTTAGATGTATCTGAAATATGAGAATGTGAAAAAGACATGGTACGATTATGACTATATCCAGTCAACATTTTGCTATTATACCATATATACGTCTAAGAGTGCACCTTAATTATTTCCACAAAACTCTCATTTAAAAAAATCACTTGGAGGGCCGAACCCGTGGCTCACTCGGGAGAGTGCGGCGCTAGGAGCACAGCGGCGCTGGGAGTGCCACGGCCACAGGTTCGGATCCTATATAGGGATGGGCTGTGCGCCCACTGGCTGAGCGCGGTGCAGGCGACACCAAGCCAAGGGTTGCAATCCCCTTACTGGTCACACACACACACAAAAAAAATCACTTGGAAATTGTACCTACACAACATTTCTACTTTGTAAATTGACATTATGAATTAGAATGGTTAAATTATGTCTGGTGAGGTGATATAAGATGAAATGCAATTTTAAGTGTTTTTTCCAAAGCGTGCAGTATACTGGACTGGTGTTTTTTAAACAAGCAAAATAAGAAGGAGCCCTTCATGAGGGGAAATCTTGGTCTTACACACTTCACTTTTGATCATCATTACATCTTGGAAATGTGTCTCTTTTACAAAATCCCTATTTTTCACAATATTCCCTTTAGGATTAGAGCTTCTTCACATAGACGAGTGTTTTATTTTTTTTTGTTGTTGTTTTTAAGGACTATTTTATGAACCTCACATGCTACCCTGAACCACTGCCAGTTGCTCTCAGTTCC
>NW_007732233.1:125109-138104 GCF_000696425.1 Galeopterus variegatus | reverse complement strand
GCACGAGCCGTGGGCCTCGAGCCACCACGGTGCGCTCACCCGGACAAGTTGAGGGTTAGGAAGCCAGGAAAATGTCTTTCTGCATTGTGCACACTGTGAGGGGTGAGGGAATAGGGGACAACGTGGAGGGAGCTTTGCCGTAGGTACCTGTTATAAAAGTGACTAGATGTGCGCCAAATGACATCATTTTTGTAAGAAAACTTGCAGTAGGTCATTGCGTCACAGTTCCGCTTGGCTTATTTCACAACAGTTTCAGGTTTCAGAAATAAATTTCCCAGAGGTAGGAAAATGCATAGAAAATGGCATGTCTGCACCACACGGAGAAATGCGGGATCTAAAAAGCTGTTTTGTTTCTATTTGCGTCAAAATAAGCAAGAACGAACATTCAGAGGGCAGTGATTTTTTCGATGTTCGTTTTTAACAAATCAGCTATAGAGTTATGCTTTTTAAATATCACCTTTTCTTGACTTAAGAGTGTAAAGCTACACTACAGAACTGCTTTGTAAATTTATGAAATCTGTGTAGATGACAGAAATACACAGTTGGAGGCCAGTGGTTCTACAACTAACCTTAAATTAGAGCATCCACTGCCCATTTCTGATCCTAAACTGAGGTATTTCTGCTTCCCCCACCCCACCCCCGCCGCCATTTTCTCTCTAGACCAATATCCCCATGAACTTTCAGTGAGATGTGTGGCTAAAAGTGATCATTATCTCTAGCAAATTTGAACATGCCATGTTTCCCAAGAGGTCGAAATAGCACATGGTGTACTGTTTTGCTGAGGTAGACTACTTCGTGGGAAAAATAGAAAATCACCGTAATTTTGGGCCCGTGGCTCACTCGGGAGAGTGCGGTGCCGATAATACCAAGGCCCTGGGTTCGGATCCTATATAGGGATGGCCGGTTCGCTCACTGGCTGAGCGTGGTGCTGACAACACCAAGCCAAGGGTTAAGATCCCCTTACCGATCATCTTAAAAAAAAAAAAAAAAAAAGAAAATCACCGTAGTTTTTCGGAAACGGGGAAACAAGCTTCTCTTTTCTGATTTAAACTGAAAAACAAGCTTTAAAAAATTATAAACCACTAAAATCTTCAAGTTGTTCACACATTCTTTCCATCTTTTCCAATAGATATTTTAACGTTTGTGTTATTTTAAAATCCTTGCTTGCTATATTTGTATCTATTACTGCATGACAAATTACCCCAGAATTTATCACCTTAAAACAATGAATTTTAAAAAATTTTAAGCCATAAAATAAACAAAATTTGCATATTCAACTTTGGAACATTTTAAATTTTTCATTATTCCTGGACGTAACTCATGAACATGAATTCTTCCCTAGGCAAAGCTAAACCTAAATCTATTAAACAAAACAAAACAAAACAAAAAACAAACTTCAATCTATTTAAACAAGTCATGGCTTCTAGAGATCTCTACACAGAGCTTTCCTCAGTGATCATCTCTAAGTCAGATCTGTAGTCATTTAATGGAAACCCTTTTTAAAGCATATTATATTAGTCAGGGTTCTCCAGAGAGACAGAATCAATAGGATAAGTTATAAATATATGAGGGGATTTATTAGGGGAATTAGCTCCTGCAATTGTGAACAAAAGTCCCACGATAGGCAAATGCAAAATGGATGCTGGGAACGTGGCTCAGTCCAAGTCTGAAGGCCTCAAAACCAGGGAAGTCAATGGTGTCCTTGTTGTAATTTGTGGAGCCCAAAAGGTGAAGAGTCTCGAACTCTGATGTCCACAGACAGGAGAGAAGGGTGTATCCCAGCTCCAGCAGACAGAGTGGGAGCTTCACCTTTTTCCTCTGTTTTTTTGTTCTCTCTAGGCCCCCAGTGGATTGGATGGTGCCTGCCCACATTGAGGCCAGGTCTTTCCCACCCAGTTCGACTCAGGCTGTCATACTAATCTCTGCTGGAAACACCCTCATGGACACACCCGAAAAGATAGCTTTACCAGGTTTCTTTGCATTCCTTAATCTAATAAAGTTGGCACCTAGAATTAACCTTCACACATACCAATTGTTTTTCCAATCTCTTCTCTTCCCCAATCTCATGATCCCTAAATCCATCTCCAGGGCCTGCTGAGGGATGTTGTCTCGGTAATCACTTTTCATGTAATTAGCCCCCACACAATCTTTGGGAATCAGAGTAATGTCTTCAGCAAACTCTAATAAAGCTGCATATGCAGTCACTATCTTCTTAAAAACTGTTTTGCCAAGCGCTCTATAGCTGTGCAGAATTTTTTTTTTTTCCTTAAAAGATGACCGGTAAGGGGATCTTAACCCTTGACTTGGTGTTGTCAGCACCACGCTCTCCCAAGTGAGCTAACCAGCCATCCCTATATAGGGATCCAAACCTGTGGCCTTAGTGTTACCAGCACCACATTCTCTCAAGTGAGCCACAGGCCAGCCTCACTGTGCAGAATTTTTAAGGCTTTTTGTGGGATCCAGTCTATCCCAATCCCTCGGGGTCTACTGGTATTCCCCAAATTAGTACCAGCTTCTGTGGGTCCACACCAAGTTCTATACACCAACCTGTTCCAACGGGATGGTGGTGTCATCCTAAGCATCACATCCTGGTTCCTATCCCAGGTAGAACCTTCAAAATACAACCTGGGGGGTTCCCAAATTCTCCCGCCCCTTAAGTTCATTGTTTTTAACAGCCAAATAGAATAGCTTTAGCTCTTATGTTGCATAACTAATGGAAAATCGGTCTCTTCATGAGGTTGGAGTATCCCTGGTTAGTGCTTACACATCTTGTCATCACTGGTCACCTCTCACTTGTACTGGCTCCTCTTAGCTTCTCTCCTATTAACTCTGGCCTTCTGGTATAGCACTAGCTCTCCACAGTTCTCCAGCTCTCTTTGTCTACTTCGTAACTCATGAACATGAATTCTTCCCTAGGCAAAGCTAAACCTAAATCTATTAAACAAAACAAAACAAAACAAAAAACAAACTTCAATCTATTTAAACAAGTCATGGCTTCTAGAGATCTCTACACAGAGCTTTCCTCAGTGATCATCTCTAAGTCAGATCTGTAGTCATTTAATGGAAACCCTTTTTAAAGCATATTATATTAGTCAGGGTTCTCCAGAGAGACAGAATCAATAGGATAAGTTATAAATATATGAGGGGATTTATTAGGGGAATTAGCTCCTGCAATTGTGAACAAAAGTCCCACGATAGGCAAATGCAAAATGGATGCTGGGAACGTGGCTCAGTCCAAGTCTGAAGGCCTCAAAACCAGGGAAGTCAATGGTGTCCTTGTTGTAATTTGTGGAGCCCAAAAGGTGAAGAGTCTCGAACTCTGATGTCCACAGACAGGAGAGAAGGGTGTATCCCAGCTCCAGCAGACAGAGTGGGAGCTTCACCTTTTTCCTCTGTTTTTTTGTTCTCTCTAGGCCCCCAGTGGATTGGATGGTGCCTGCCCACATTGAGGCCAGGTCTTTCCCACCCAGTTCGACTCAGGCTGTCATACTAATCTCTGCTGGAAACACCCTCATGGACACACCCGAAAAGATAGCTTTACCAGGTTTCTTTGCATTCCTTAATCTAATAAAGTTGGCACCTAGAATTAACCTTCACACATACCAATTGTTTTTCCAATCTCTTCTCTTCCCCAATCTCATGATCCCTAAATCCATCTCCAGGGCCTGCTGAGGGATACCAAAGCCCTAAACATCCAACAGGGATGTGGGTACAAAACAAAAACAACAACAACCTTCAAAGGGTGCCCTCCCCCTATGGAACAGAAGGTGTCTGAAGTATTTACATTGGTATTATTTCACCAATGTGGGGAGCTACCTGAGGAAAATGAATAGATAACCTCACTTACATCTACACAGCCAAGAGGATTCAATGTGATCTGTTCTGGAACCAAGTGCTTCTTCACTACTTCACTTCCACCCTTAAAGCTCTAGCAAGCAAATATCTGCTGACAGTTGTTAGAGTAACTGCTTGGCCCCTATAGCCAGCTACCAAGGGTCAGAAACATTCAGGCTTGGTCTCAGAGTCCCCAACACATTGTGACAGGTTTAGGAAACATGGGGTGTTATGATGTAAGCCAGGCTTGAGAGGGTCAAGCAAGGCTTCTCAGAGGTGGTGATCTGTAAGTTCAGTCCAAAAGGAAGAAGGAGAGGGGGATAGGGAGGGAGTAACAGACATCCACAGTGCAGTGCATTCCAGGCCTGGGAGAGGCAGCGTCACCTTTAGTGAACCACTTTAAAGTCACCTTTAGTAATTTAGTAGGGTTACAGTGTAGGACTAAAGGAGGTGAGAGGGGAAAGAAGCAAAAAATCAGGCAGGCCACCAAGTGTAGACATGGCAGTCAAGGCTTCCGCCTTCCTTTGTTGCCTCTCACCCCATGTTCTTTCCACTGTACCATGAGATTATACTGATTAAGATTTTTTTTTTTTGTCTTTTTTTTCGTGACCAGTAAGGGGATCGCAACCCTTGGTGTGGTGTCGCCCGCACCGCGCTCAGCCAGTGAGCGCACCGGCCATCCCTATATAGGATCCGAACCCACAGCGGGAGCGTTGTTGCGCTCCCAGTGCCACACTCTCCCGAGTGTGCCACGGGGCCGGCCCATATACTGATTAAGATATTAAGTAAGAATATAATCTTCACAATGCTGTACTTCTTATTCCTACTTAATTCCATAAATTATTAGTTTGCAATCTACTAAACTCATTTATTTATTTATTCCATTAGTATTTATAACCTAACACCTACTACATGTGAAGTCCTGTTCTATGAACTGGAGATTTATCAGTGAATAAAATGTACGAAAATCCTTGCTCTCTTATGGATCACATAAGTCGGGTAATAAACAAAATAAATAAGCAAATTATGTGGCCTGTTAGAATGTGGCAAATGCTATGGGAAATAATAGAGCAGGGGGAGGGGTGTTCCAATTGAAGGAGTTGAGGGACCAGATGTATAAAGGCTTGTAGGCCATTGTAAGTTCTCTGGCCTTTGAGAAATTGGGAACCATTGGAAGGCTTTGAGAAGAGGAGCAATATGATTTGACACTCAGCCTGCTATGTAAATAATAGAATTTAGGTGGACAAGCATGGAAGCAGGGAGATGGGTTAGGAGACTATTCCAACAATGGAATGAAATGGAGGCTACAGAGGAGATGGTGAGAAGTGGCCAGTCTCTGCAAATATTCTGAAGATAGAGCCGACAGGATTTCCTGGATGTAGAAATAAAGGAAAGAGAGGAGTTAAGGATGATGCCAATATTTCCAGCCTGAGCAACTGGAAGGATGGTGTTGTCATTTCCTCAGATCAGGAAGAGCCTAAAGAAGAGCAGGTTAGAAGGGAGTGGGGAGGAAGGAGAAGGTGTAAGGACTGGGCCCAGGGGTATGCCAAGGGTAGGAAGCCATCCAGGAGAACACAGGGAACTGGTTTAGGAGATCAGAAAGTGTAGTATGCTACAAGCTGGAGAGAAAGGTACTATAAGTTGCTAAACATGCACTATCAATAAGATGCAAAAAACATCGCCATTTTAACTGAATCTATTTACCTTGAAATATGTTGTAGATAATGCCCCATGTAAATGAAAACCTCAAAAAGATCAGATTTTAAAAAGAAGTTAATTATTTTTGTGCTCCTTATGGACAAATGAAAAATTATGCTTCAGCTTCAAAAGCCTCAAAATTCGAGCCACATATTCAAGAAGTGTTTATGAGGTTACCAAAGGCTGAGTGTAAGTAGAGCAACATCTGGGCCCCCGCGCACGCCAATGTGAGGGAGTCATCGTGGAGAAAATAGAGAACTATCAAGGAGACAAAGAAGGAGTAGCCAGTGAGATAAGAGACAAAGAGTGTGCTGTGCTAAGCTGGACAGAAAAGTACTGTAATTGCTCAACATCTACTATCAATAAAAGATGAAACGAATGTCACCATTTTAACTGAATACATTTACTTTGAAACACCATGTAGACAATGCCCTCTTGCAAATGAATATAAAGAGCAACCTTCCACAAAAATTAATAATTTTAAGCTCCAACAAACCAACGAAAAGTAACATACTTTAGTAAGCCTCAAGATACAAGCCACATTTTCATTAAGTACTGCATTTCTGTAGATGTGGATTCAAACACACACACATCCCAAGTGTGAGTGCCAGAGTTCAGTTGAGTAGCAGCAATGAGAGCTGCTATATGGTGTCGCACGATGAAAGAAAAAAAAAAAAAAGCCTCCAGTAATTGCTGTTGCCACCAGCACAACCTCAGGGTTTGGGAAATGTGGTTAAGGATAGAGACAGGATTGAATGCAAGCGCTGGTATTATTTTTTGGTTCTAAAACTTCTTAAAAAAAAAACAGTGGTCACATAACTATCTCAAGATAAAATTTCTCTGTAGATACAGGGCAGAGAGGGACTTTAGGTAAGTCAGTTCTGGCCTCCTCAGCTTTGGGGTGTGAGGGAGAGCTGAATGGAAAGCAGGGGTATAGCTTCACACATGGACATCCATCAGGGCCCAGGTCTGGCTGAGAGGAGGGCTATGTTTCATGCTGTCTGGGGACTTGGGAGAAGAGGCAGCAGTGTTTTGGATGTAAGTAAGCACAGGTGAGGCAGTATGGCCCTCTGGGATTGGAAATCTTGATATTGTCAAGATGGCAAATTTTCTGAAATTGACCTACAGATTCAAAACAATCCCTATTAAAAACGCAGTAGGAATGAGTATAGAGTTTCAGTTTTGCAAGATGAAAAAGTTGTAGTTTCTCTTCACCGTCTTTCCTCTTCCCTGGGAGTTGCCGTTGAGAAGTTTGAACTGTGCAATTGCAGGGGTACAAGATCTACCTGCCATGCCAGGACCGATGGGAAGGTTTTTCTTTCTTTTTTTGTTTTTAAGATGACCGGTAAGGGGATCTTAACCCTTGACTTGGTGTTGTTAGCACCACGCTCTACCAAGTGAGCTAACTGGCCATCCGTATATAGGGATCCGAATCCATGGCCTTGGTGTTATCAGCACCACACTCTCCCAAGTGAGCCACGGGCCAGCCCAAGTTTTTCTTTTTTTTTGACCGGTAAGGGGATTGCAACCCTTGGCACGATGTTGTCCGCACCACGCTCAACCAGTGAGCACACCGGCCATCCTTATATAGGATCTGAACCCGCGGCCTCGGCGCTACCAGCGCCGCACTCTCCTAAGTGAGTCACGGGGCAAGCCCCAGGTTTTTCATTTTTTAATGCAAAATGCAAGTTGACGCTCCTTTGCAAGAGGAATCCTGAGCAGATAAACTGGACCATCCTCTACAGAAGAAAGCACAAGAAGGGGCAGACGGAAGAAATTCAAAAGAAAAGAACCCTCCATGCAGTCAATTCCAGAGGGCCATCACTGGTGCATCTTTTGCTGGTATAATGGCCAAGAGGAATCAGAAACCTGAAGTTAGAAAGGTTCTATGAGAACAAGCCATCAGGACTGCCAAGGAAGCAAAGAAGTTTAGCCGAGCATTTTAGTCTTTGGAGGCTGGCCAGTTCGAGGATCCAAACCTCTAGAGCTTGGTATTATCAACACCACACTCTAACAGAGTGAGCTAACCAGCCAGCCCATAAGCACACACTTAAAAAAACTCCAATGGCTGATACTAAGGCTCCCACAAGGCAGCACCTAAGCAAAAGATTGTTAAGCCTGTGAGGATTTCTGCTCCCTAAGTTGGTAGGACAAAATGCTAAGTTGGCAGATCAGATTTTTAAATAAAAATCTGGCTGTTTAAAAAAAAAGTTGGGCCGGCCCATGGCTCACTCGGGAGAGTGCGGTGCTGATAACACCAAGGCCATGGGTTCGGATCCCATATAGGGATGGCCGGTTCGCTCACTGGGTGAGCATGGTGCTAACAACACCAAGTCAAGGGTTAAGATCCCCTTACCGGTCATCTTTAAAAAAAAAAAAAAAAAAAAAAAGTTGAAGGGCTGGCTGGTTAGCTCAGTTGGTCATATCATGGTGTTGATAACACTAAGGTCCAGGGTTCAATCCCCATACCCACCAGCCACCAAAACAAACAAACAAAAACAAACAAATAAAAAAACTAGAGATCTGTTGCACAATGTGCATATAGTTGACACTACTATACACTTAAAAATGGTTAAGATGGTAAGTTTTAAGCTATGTGTTTTTTTACCACACACACACACACACACACACACACACACACACCCAATAGGCTTTCTTTTTTGCAGAAATTGACAAGCTGGGGGCCAGCCCATGGCTCACTTGGGAGAGTGTGGTGCTGATAACACCAAGGCCACGGGTTTGGATCTCTATATAGGGATGGCCGGTTTGCTCACTTGGGAGAGCGTGGTGCTGACAACACCAAGTCAAGGGTTAAGATCCCCTTACCAGTCATCTTTAAAAAAAAAAAAGAAAAGAATAGCCAAAATGATTTTGAAACAGAACATAGTTAAAGGACTTCACTCCCCAATTTCAAAATGTAGTATAAAACTACAAAAATCAACCACAGTGTGGTACTAGTATAAGGATAGATATATAGATCAGTGGATCAATGGAACAGAACTGAGAGTCCAGAAATAAACCCTTTTTCTTATGGTCAATTTATTTTGACAAAGGTGCAAAGGCAATTCAATATGGAAAGATAGTTTTTTCAACAAATAGTCCTGGGACAACAGGATATCCTCCTGCAAAAAGAGTTAAACCTTCACCTCGAACCAGCTCAAAAATTAACTCAAAATGAATCACAGACCTAAATGTAAGAGTGAAAACTATAAACTTTTAAGGAGAAAACATAGGAGTAAATCTTTGTGAACTTGGGTTAGGTAAAGTGTTCTTACATATGACACCAAAAGCATGATCCAAAAAAGAAAAATTAATACATAAATTGGACTTCATTAAAGTTAAAAACCTTTGCTCTTCAAAGATGCCAATAAGAAAATGAAAAGACAAACTACAGACGGGGAGAAAACATTTGCAAATCATACACCTGATAAAGGACTTGTATCCAGAATATAGAAAGAATTTTTTCAACTCAATAATAAGACAAACAACCCAATTTAAAAATGGGCAAAAACTTTGAATAGACATTTTACCAAAGAAGAGATACAAATGGCTAATAAGTACATGGAAAGACTCTCAACATCCATTAGTCATTAGGGAAATGCAAATTAAAACCACACCCACTAGAATAGCTATTATAAAAAAAGACAGACCCATAACAAGAGTTGGTGAGGATATGGAGAAACTGGAGCCCTCATACAATGCTGGTAGGAATGGAAAATGGTGAAGCCATTTTGGGTAACAGTTTAAATGTTTCTCAAAATGTTAAACATGGATTTCCAAAGGACTCTGCAACTGTACAACTAGATATTTACCAAGAGAAATAAAAACATATCATAAAAACTTGTACACAAATGTTCATTAGCAGCATTGTTCACAATAACTAAAAAGTGGAAACAATCCAAATATCTACTGACTGGTAAATGGATCAACAAAATGTCTTTTTTTTTTTTTTTTAAAAGATGACCGGTAAGGGGATCTCAACCCTTGGCTTGGTGTTGTCAGCACCACGCTCAGCCAGTGAGCAAACCGGCCATCCCATATATGGGATCCGAACCCGTGGCCTTGGTGTTATCAGCACCACACTCTACCGAGTGAGCCACAGGCCGGCCCTGGATCAACAAAATGTGATACGGAGTTGTATTTAACAATAAAAAGGAATGAACTGATACATGCTACAACCTGGATGGACCTCAAAGCCATTGTGCTAAGTGAAGGAAGCCAGATGCAAAAGACCACATACTGTATGATTCCATTTAAATGAAATGTCCAGAAAAGGCAAATCTTTAGAGACAGAAGGTCCATTAGTAGTTACCTGGGGCTGGAGGTGGGAACAGGGATTGACTGAAAATAGACATAAAGGATCTTTTTGGGGTGATGAAATGTTCAAAACCTGGATTGTAGTGATGGTTGCACAACTCCATAAATCTGCTAAAAATCATTGAATTGTGTATTTAAAATGGGTGACTTTTATGGTATGTAAATTTAACCTCAACAAAGCTGATTTTTTTTTAAAAAGAGTATACCTATGGCAGGGATGTTAGATGTTTTCTGGCTATTTGAGTATATAACCACCAAACTCAAGTGCATGTAAACAAACTGGAGGTTATAGAACAGAGATTCCTCAATAAGTAAAGCAGAAAAATTCTATTTTATTATTATTATTTTAATTTTTTTCCTCACTGTACTGAAACAAATTGCTATTTCTGTAGCTAGATACTAGATAAAATATAGGGATAATCTTGCATGTAGTGGTTCTGCTATATGGAAGTAAATAGAAGTAAATAGTTAAATAAATTACATTTTTATCTTTTTTTTTTTTTTTAAAAAAAGATGACCGGTAAGGGGATCTCAACCCTTGGCTTGGTGTTGTCAGCACCACGCTCAGCCAGTGAGCAAACCGGCCATCCCTATATAGGATCCGAACCCGTGGCCTTGGTGTTATCAGCACCGCACTCTACCAAGTGAGCCACGGGCCGGCCTAACATTCTTATCTTTAAATGCTAAAGTAACACGGGATGAATGAGATTGCCCCACTCTGGATAATAGACAATGTGGCAAAATGTCTGCTAGGACTGAGCAGATCAATTCTCTGATCCTACGTTCACTGGAGCACCTTTCCCTGAGTGGAGTGGCCTGCTGAATCTCCTCTACTCCTCTTTTTTTCCTTTTTTTTTTTTTTGGTGGGGGCAGCTGATGGGTACAGGTATCTAACCCTGGACCTTGGTGTTATCAGCATCATGCTCTAACCAACTGAACTAACTGGCCAGCCCTCACCTCCACTTTTTTTTTTTTTTAAGGATCCGAACCCGTGGCCTTGGTATTATCAGCACCGCACTCTCCCGAGTGAGCCATGGGCCGGCCCTCTCACCTCTACTTTTTAAACTGACGTATTTCTCTCTGTCTCTCTATCAGAGCTGATTTTATGAAAGTTAGGTATGAAGAACAGAGATAATATGACAAATAAAATGGAGGACTTTGAGACTTTTTCTTTCACTGTATACCCTTCTATGATAATTTTTTAGTCATAGGCAAGACATTTAGAATATGTATTGTAATGTAAAAATTTTATTTTAGGGGTTTAAACAGAAATTAGTAAGTTGCAAGTCTTATCTTGCTAATTTATATGATTTAATATGTAAACTAAATGCTAATGCTTTATTGTTTACATATATGGAAAATTTATTCTACTCTCTGGCTTTGTTTAAACTTTATGATTGTTCCTTTTGTTGTTTTTTGGCAGCTGACTGATACCGGGGTCGAACCCTGGACCTTGGTATTACCAGCACCACACTCTCCCAAGTGAGCTAACCAGCCAGTGCCCCTCTTCTACTATATTCTTTAATAAAAGTTTTAAAGTTTGGGAAAAAAAGGGTATACTCATATTTGGCTATGAATCCGGTTCAGCTACTTACTAGCTGTGGACGCTTGGGCATGTTATTGTTTTTCCAGGACTCAGTTTCTTCACCCATAAAATGGGCATAATAGTATCTACCTCATTGAATTATTGTGAGGATTAAATTAATACTTGTTCAGTCGGCGCCAATAATTAACTATATTGTTTTAATTAATAAACATATTATTCCTGCGACATTTCTATTTCCAGTAAGTTTCTGACAATGATGCATATTATGTTCTATTTATTGTCAATAGATTTTTTTTTTTTTTATGACATCTGTCTTCTACCCGATGCTACCTAAATTCACTCGGAACGCAGTGTAGCGTCACCATGGGCCACCTCCCTGGCCCTAGAAACCGCTCCCTAGGAATAAGCTAGGGGCTTTGCTTATTTTATTTTTTTGAGATATAACACATATCATAATATTCACCATTAAGCGGTACAACTGACTGGGTTTTAGTATTTTTACAAAGATGTGCAACCATCACCACTCTCTAATTCAAGAGCATTTTCATCACCTCAATGGGTTTTCTTAACTGGCTGGTATAACTATTTAGAATGTAAGAGACAAGGCACCTAAATACCTCCACCCAAATACGTTATATCGTAGTGCTCACCATCACTTAACCAATGAATGCTTTTACTGAAACATAACTTCCTATTTTAGGTAAACTGTTGTACCTAAAATTTGTGATATAAAACACGTACTCACTTTAGATTTACTTAGTTAGGTATTCAATGAACACAGATAAACTAAATTCTTATTCACTTTTACATTTTTTTCTCGTTAGAAACGAAGAGCTGTTTGTAACAGAAAATATGTATAGAAATGCATAGAGAAAAACGAAAATTACTCAATTTCTTTTTGACACACGATGAAAAAGGACGTCTCAAAAATCTTTAAATTTTAAAATACTTTTTTTTTTTTTTTAAAGATGACCGGTAAGGGGATCTTAACCCTTGACTTGGTGTTGTCAGCACCACGCTCAGCCAGTGAGCTAACCGGCCATCCCTATATGGGATCCGAACCCGGGGCCTTGGTGTTATCAGCACCACACTCTCCCGAGTGAGCCACGGGCCGGCCCCTTAAAATACCTTTTATCGGTAATCCTTTTATTAAAGAAATGGGTTTTCTTGGATCAGGATTTTTTTAAAAACCTAACTTTGGACGCTTTTACGACACCTATCTTCTACCCGATCTTAAACTCGCTCTGAATGCAGTGTAGCGTCACCACGTTACCACTTCCCTGGTCCTAGAAACCGCTGTCTAGGAATAGGCTGGGACTTTGCTTTTCCCAGCCCTGAGCCGCTGTGCCCTTCAAACCTCCGCGCGAGGGCGCTCTCCTGCCGCCCGCCAGGGACTGCGCGGCGCCCTGAGCTTGGCCAGCTCATCATGGGGGCTCTTCCAAACCAGGAGCCCCGTCGCGGCGGGCGCGGACCCTGAGCCCATCTCGCCTCACCTCGCCTCACTGAACTACAGAAATCGGTTTAAAAAAAAAGGGGGGGGGGACATTTAACCCAGGTGGACAAAAAAAAAGAAAAAAGAATTTTTAAAAATGAAGAAAAT
>NW_007732233.1:83016-124109 GCF_000696425.1 Galeopterus variegatus | reverse complement strand
GGGTGGGGGTGGGTCCTTTTATGGGGCTGCCCTCAGCGATGCCTGAACAGATATCCAACAGGTCTCCCATGACTAGATCCCGAAACTTTGCATCGTGTTTTCTAGTAAGCCTGCCGGTAGGCACTGTACAAACCGAAGCGGGAAAAAGGCCAAGAAGTGAGGCCACTGCTGCACCGGTCATTCTACTTTCCAGGCGTGGGCCTTAGTCGGTCGTCCCGCCTCCACTGCCCCGCCCCGTACGAGGGGGCCTGCATACGGTTAGGCAGCAGCTGGAGCGACTTCCTTCCTCTTTGAGCAAGATGGCGGGAGGCGAGGTTGGCGTGACTCTTGGCCAGCCACATCTGTCTCGTCAGGATCTCACCACTTTGGTGAGGGTTCGCTTTGGGAGGATACGGAGTGAGCTTGGGAGCGGGGATGATCGAGCCTCTCGGGAGGCGTTGGGACGAGTCAGTGCTGTCAGGAGCATGGGCTTAGGAGGGAGCCCCGGAGCCAGGCTCCCTAAGCCGCATTCGCGCCACCGCCTGTACCTCGGCTAGTCTGCGAGCTGGGCGTGGTGGGGTGTGTGATCTTGGGACTTCTAGCTTCTAAGGGATTCATCGGGAAAGTCTGGGTGTTAAATGTCATTGAGAATTTTACCTGTGAAGGTCTGGGAAGGGGATGGCTATACTGTCTTCAGTGCTAATGCTCCCGAGATTGGGGGCCTGTGGCCTCCAGATCTCCTGTGGTGAGTGGAGATGTAGTGTGCTGTGTAACGCTGAGGGGCTCTTAGGGCTTCCCAGCCATCAGATCGCTTATACAGGAAAGGCGGTTTGGAAGTACAAGGGAGCTATACAGATGGTGGCGAACTGTGGATAGCAAATGTGAAGTGAAAGGAAAAGTTTTGATCTGTTGTACGTGCAGTGTTTTAAAATAAATATATTCTTTTGCAGGACGTTACTAAGTTGACGCCACTTTCACACGAAGTTATCAGCAGACAAGCCACAATTAACATAGGTAAGATAAGGATAACTTAGAGACCCGACTTGCTTAATCTTCAGCAAGTAATTTTAACCTCTCTTTTTGTGTGATTACTTGAATAATATGAGGATGCAGATATTCAAGAAATAGATGTTGAGTTCTTGTGAGCAAAGATATTTTGGGGAAACGAAGAATGCCGCCCATGTTTAGCTTATAGACGAGTGAGAAGAAAAGCTGTAGACATATGAAAAGTTTAATAGTATAAGGCAGTATGTAATCATTTGTGGCAGCAGTTTAAAGAAGGGTGGACCCTGTCTGTACTTGCCAGACAGGGTTATTGCAAGGGCAGTTTATTAAAGTTTTATTTGATATATAAGGTATAATTAAGTAGCATATCTTTTTTTTTCTTAATTGGCACCTAGAACTTTAGAGAAGTTATGTTGACTGAGTGTAAATTTTGGACATTTTGAGAGTCTAGACAGCACAGTAAAACCTTGTTAAAAGTAAGACTCGGCCATGAAGCTATTAAAAAGTTATAAAATGTGTTATCCTTGACAACATTATTGTAATTAAACTTGGTTGTTTTCTCATTTTTGTGAATTCCTTTTTGTTGTGTCAAGGCTTGTCATACCTATTTATTTCATTCTGGAAATGCTGTAAAGTTTCTTAATGTACAAGACTTTATGCACTTTTTGTTGAGTGTTTATTTTAAATGAAGGCAGTCTTTTCTATGATTAAAAACATAAGATGAATAGCTTTTGTTATGCTGAGTATGGTTTTTATTTTTATTTATTTATTTTTTTAAAAGATGACCGGTAAGGGGATCTTAACCCTTGACTTGGTGTTGTCAGCACCACGCTCAGCCAGTGAGCGAACCGGCCATCCCCATGTGGGATCCGAACCCGGGGCCTTGGTGTTATCAGCACCGCACTCTCCCGAGTGAGCCACGGGCCGGCCCCCTGAGTATGGTTTTTAAATAAGATTGTTAGTTACATGAAAAGTTCCCTTCAGTCCTGTATCAAAACAAGTTTTTAGTAGGAAAGGATACATAAGAGGAAAAATTGAAGTCACTGTTAGTTTTACGTTGCTATTTACAGTGATTTATGGCTTTGGGTTTTCTACTCTTAACACTTTGAAAAAATATTTGGTGTAATTGAGTTCACATAAGGTAATTTTTTTGTACTTTTAGGTACAATTGGTCACGTAGCTCATGGGAAATCCACAGTTGTAAAAGCTATTTCCGGAGTTCACACCGTCAGGTTCAAAAATGAATTAGAAAGAAATATTACAATCAAGCTTGGATATGCTAATGCTAAGGTGAGCTGTGTCCTGTGGAACTAAAAACTATTTAACTTTAGTTGTTGTGCAGATAACAAATCCAAATCTCTTTTATCGAAACTTTTAGATTTATAAACTTGATGACCCAAGTTGTCCTCGGCCAGAATGTTATAGATCCTGTGGAAGTAGTACACCTGATGAGTTTCCTACAGACATTCCAGGGACTAAAGGGAACTTCAAATTAGTCAGGTGACATCTTTGGTGCTAAAAAACACTTTATTCTTTTTGTTTTATTATTTTGTGCCTTGTGTTTTTTGAAATGTTTAATTGAGATATTAAACAATGAACCCAATTGCTAAACAGTTTTGTTATTTTTCCATTATTTTATGTTTTTATTGCCTGTAATGATGGTAATTTGAAAAGTCAAGTATTTGAATCTAAGTTAAAGTACTTACACGCAAATTCCCCAAACTTAAAAGTATTGCATAAGCTGAACAGAATGGAAGGAGACAGCTCATTGGATTTAAGGGATTCTTTTTCCAGGATTCCTCAATTTCTTTTATATAGTGTTGTTTCTGTTTATTAGATAGAAGAGGAAAAAGGTATTTTTAATTACTTCTCTAAAACTCATGGGTTTGTTCCCTATCTAGTTTTCTGAATATGATTGCCTATCCTGGTTCTTTATCAGAGAATACTGACATCTATCTAGTGATTTTTATGGGGGATTGGGGATGACCCACAAAGAAATTTTAGGGATTAGGGAGAGGCAAGTAAGGCCTTTCTTGCCTTGGGCCCAAAATTTAAGAGGATGTACTGGCTAGCAAAAAAAAAAAAAAATTTAAGGAGGGATATGTTAAAAAACTCAGTAATCATGGTATTTTAATGCAGTATTGTTTTGAAATTAATGCAAAAATTGCAAGGAATAGAATATCAGAATTTTAAATAAAGGCAGACTCAATATTACTGGATTATTTTTCCTTTGCTTCAGTATCTTTTTTTTTTTTTTTGGTTCTGCATATTATTGTTAATTGATTCTGTTTTCATTTAAAATTTTGGTATTTTGGGGCTGTCTGGTTAGCTCTTGTTGGTTAGAGTGTGGTGCTGATAACACTAAAGTCAAGTGTTCGGAACCCTGTACTGGCTAGCTGTCAAAAAAAAATTTTTTTTTTTTTGTATTTTGTTCATTATGGATTTTTTTTGCATTAATTTTGATTTTTTAAAAAATTTTGCAAATTTAACTATTTGCCTATTACTGAGTTTTTTTGGTATCTCCTTAAATTTTGTTCCTGAAGCAAGTGCCTCACTTGCCTCACAATAGTTCTGGACCCTGATCAGGAATCAGCAAACTTTTCCCATAAAGGGCCAGATAGTAAATATTTTCAGCTTTGCAGGCCATAGAGTCTCTGTTCCAAGTACTCGTTTCTGTTCTTCTATTACAAAAGCAGATGTAGACAGTACGTGGGTGAATGGATATGGCGCTGGGCCAGATTTGGCTTAAGGGCCATAGTTTGCTGACCCGTTTCAGATCATGACAGTGAACATACAGTTTTAAAAAACAATCATGATTCTCAGTGAGTACCATAGTTTTGTTAAGTTAGTGCTGTCATCTTCACATGAGATGGGCAGTTCCAGTTTTTCAAGGTGCTATAGGAATTTTTGGCAGATTTTTTTTTCAGATGACAGTCCTCATTCTGTGTACACGGTTTTTGCAAGTTATTGGGTTTTAGCTTTCAAATCAATCATATTCCCAGTATAAACTCTATACCATTATTCTGTATCATATTCACTTCGATTGGATATGGGAGTTTCTATTTCTTCAGTTATTTCTACACAGAGCTAATTTCATTTGCTTTGTAATGATCTGCAGTGATTTTACTCAGCTACTAATCTTATTTCTAAGTTCTAGAAACACTAAGTCCTGTAACCATTTTACAGCAATAAGAGTTAACTTTAGGAAATGCATAACTTGCATGTTTAAAAATTGGTTAATCTAAAGGCTAATTGTTATTTCTCAACTACTAGACATGTTTCCTTTGTTGACTGTCCTGGACACGATATTCTGATGGCTACTATGCTGAATGGGGCAGCAGTGATGGATGCAGCTCTTCTGTTGATAGGTAAATACATCAGAATTGGTTTAAGGAAATCTGTGGAACAAATCCAAGACGGAATATTTAAAGGGGGACTAAGGGCTTTAAGGGTCCTATCCATTACCTAAGGGTGACGTGAATGGGAACTAACATGTTATCCAGGATGACATTCCTATCTACCAGCTATCACAAAATAATAAACAAGATAACAAGATAGACCTGAGGCTGATGGCTTGTGACATTTCTTATAGTGGTATCCAAAAAAAAAGAAAAAGTCAGTAGAGCATTTTTCCTGTTTAAATCACATGAGGTGATTTATTTAGTTTTAAATGTGCCTGTAAAAGTATATGTATGTGTTGTAGGGTTTTTTGTTTGTTTTTGGTCTCTGAGGTGCCCATTTGTAGACTACAATGGTTTTTTTTAGATTCAAATAATATCATACGTAATCAGTACTGAAGTCAAGGCTTGGGTGGGGGTTGTCAAGTCTGTGGTTGTGCTTATGTGAGCTGTCAAGAGATTTTGTTGCTATGGGATATAATTTTTTAAAACCTTTCCAAGGACACCTGAACATCTCAGCTTAGGAAGGGTGATAGAGCGCTCAACAAAACATGCTTATTTCTTTATAATATGAGGATACTTCAAAAAGTTTATGGAAAAAATAGAATTAAAAGATAATATGAATCTTTCCACAAACTTTTTTTTTTTTTAAAGATGACTGGTAAGGGGGATTTTAACCCTTGACTTGGTGTTGTCAGCACCACACTCTCCCAAGTGAGCTAACCAGCCATCCCTATATAGGGGTTCAAACCCGTGGCCTTGGTGTTATCAGCACCACACTCTCCCAAGTGCGCCACCGGGCCGGCCCCGCTGTTGGTTATCTTCATGGTTATTGTTGTTCCCTCCCTTTGTTAAGGAATAGTCTCTGATATTAGTTAAAATTCATGGACAGTATTAAGTGTCTTCCCCACTTAATTACTCTCTGCCTCTCAGGATCTTGTCTGGGCCAGAACATCTCTAAGACTGGATAGAGCCAGAGGGCTATACCTTCTGCCTGAGTGAAAGCTCAGGGCAGACCCTGAGAAGCCAAACTTGTTTTTTTTTTTTTTTTTCCTTTTTGTCTTTTTTCGTGACCGGTAACGGGATCGCAACCCTTGGTGTCGCGCCCACACCGCGCTCAACCAGTGAGCGGACTGGTCTCTATATGGGATCCGAACCCTCGGCGGGAGCCGCACTCTACCGAGTGCGCCACCGGGCCGGCCCGAAGCCAGATTTGTTGATTCCAGGCTTCTTGCTTAGGACCAGGTATAGGAGCCAGAAGATTGGGAGGCTCCAGTGAATGCAGGCACAGAGGGTGAAGCAGGGGCAAAAGGTGGATGCTTGGCAACGATGTCCAGGGCTTTTGGCCTTGGGTAAGGCTAGAACATTCAAAAGTCTCCTTTAGTAGATGCCAACTTTTTTTAGGGGAGGGGGTGGTGGTAAAATATAAACATAACATAAAATTTACCACTTTAGCCAATTAAAGTACAATTCAGTGGCTTTAAATACATTCACAGTGTTGCGCAGTGTAGTGGTCGTAGCATCACTACATCTAGTTCCAGAACTTTTTCATCCCCACAAAAGGAAACCCCATGCCCATTAAGCAATCACTCCCCGTTCCCCCCTCCTCCCAGCCTCTAGCAACCAATAATCTGCCTGCTTTATATCTCTATGGGTTTGCTTATTCTGGATATTTCCAGCTACTCTTATGCTTCTCTTTTATTCTTTGACTAGCTGGCAACGAATCTTGTCCTCAGCCTCAGACTTCTGAACACCTGGCTGCTATAGAAATCATGAAACTGAAACATATTTTAATTCTACAAAATAAAATTGATTTGGTAAAAGAAAGTCAGGCTAAAGAACAGTATGAACAGATCCTTGCATTTGTACAAGGTAAGAAGCCATAATATCCAACAAATCTGTGAATCACTTTGAGGGTGTTTAATCCAGATAGTAGATATTAAATTAACTTTTAATATAGATTATCTAAAACAAGGTAGACTTAAGGGTCTTAAGCGTTATTTCTCTACTTGTTAGTGATCTGATATAACTAGTGGAATCTGTTTCTGAATTTGAGTTTGATATACTAAAGTATAATTTTGCTGGCTGAAAGTTAGAGCTGTAATTGTATTCTGGAAACTTTATCAATCAGATTTTAAAAAAAATCCTCAGTGATAGAAAAATGAATAAAAGCATTTTTTAAAAAAAACCCTAAGTCTTAAACTATGTATTCTTACCAAGTAGCTACTTTCAGAATTGAAAGTGACAGTGATTTACTTAATCTTTATAGTGTCCTTTTCTCTGTCTGCACAGTGCTTTTCATTTCAGGGAAGACATGATGTGTCTTACTGTTGACATTTTATTCTCTATTAGACTTGTTTATCTTGTTAGAAAGGTTTACTTCCTATGAACCCAGTTCTGTCATCACAAAAAAAATAAGTCATTTAGATTAAAATCTAATTTTGTTTAGTCCATTTCTTTGACCAGTTTGTTTGACATATAATTAATAAGAAGCAAATATTATATGTGCCAGCTAATATTATACAGCAAAGAGTCTATAATTTTGTCTTGACATTTATCGGGAGGTTAATTACATATTTGAAACTTTTCAACTAGTAAAGTGCTCTTTCCCATGAGTGTTAATATTTTATTTCTTTCAACAGTTTTATCACTTTTCTATATTAAATATGTCTATTAATATAACTTAATTTTTCCCATAAAGGGAAGCGTATTCATTTTAAGAAGTTAAAAGAAACATTAGAATATTGCCATCTTTCTAAACAGAATTATCACTTTTCACTTGTTGGCATTTTTTTTTTTTTTTCCCTTTTTGTTTCTTTTTTTGTGACCGGCAACGGATCGCAACCCTCAGTGTCGTGCCCGTACCGGACCGGGACCGGCAACGGGATCGCAACCCCCGGCGTTGCCCCCGCACCTCACTGAGCCAGTGAGCGGCCGGTCTGTATGTGGGATCCGAACCCTCGGTGGGAGCGCCGCCGCGCTTCCCAAGCGGCGCACTGTAGCAGTGCGCCACCGGGCCGGCCCCACTTGTTGGCATTTTTGTGGGCATGTTTAGACATCTATTTTAGTAATCTTAATTGTTTTATGCAATGTATAGAACAAGTTTTGTAAAAACGAAGAATTTTGATCTTTCTGAATTTTGTTGTATAGGTACAGTAGCAGAAGGAGCTCCCATTATTCCAATTTCTGCTCAGCTGAAATACAATATCGAAGTAGTCTGTGAGTACATAGTAAAGAAAATTCCAGTACCCCCAAGAGACTTTACTTCAGAACCCCGACTTATTGGTAAGTGATAGGAGTCACCTTAACTCTTAATTTGGTCTTTTCCACATCAGTTATTCCCCTTTCAGGCTGTTTACTAATACTTCCTCTTTCTGCAGAGGTGGTGATTTAAATCCATAAAAATTTTTTAAAAATCCATTAATTTTGAGATTGTATTGGTAATGCTAGATTGCATTACTGATGAGGGACAGGGTCCTGAATATAGTAGGAATTGTTAGCCTTTTTGTGCTCAGTATATGGTGTGTTATGTGATTAAGATGGAGTAACACAATATTCTCTGTGGAATTATAACATTTTCGTTAGGATGTTAGAACGTCCATACAAATGATTTCATTGTACAATTACTGAAGAACTGATATTGGTATAATTTGATCGTCTAAGCTTCTGGTTTAGAAGCTTATAGGAGCCTTTTCAAAGCAGACATTTAAACCCCTCTGGGCCTTTGTCTGTGGCTCCTGTGTGTTTGGTGGAAAATGTTCTATTGGGTGACCTAAGTGTAGGTCACGTAGTCCTAGCGGGGGTTTTTTTGTAGTTTTAAAACTAAATTTTTATTGCAAAGTCATATAATATAGAGGTGTGTAAAGAAAATGTCCACAATCTCCCTGCCTTCCAGTTCTAGTCCCTTAGCCCTGAGGTAAACAAAGTTAACATTTGGTGTATATTATTCCCATACCATTTTCTTTATGTCATCACGTATAAACACATACATATGTTTACTGTTTTGTTTTTCTTTGTAGAAGTAGGATCATACTATGTGCGTTATTTTTGTAACTTGTTTTTTTTTTTTTTTTTTCTTAACAGCATATGAGGGTCATCCTTCCAGGTCATTACATGTAGCTCTAACATTGTTTTTAATAGCTGCACAATGCTCCATAGTACAGCTATACCATGATATGCCACCTATTAATGAACTTTCAAGTTATTTCCATTTTTCCCATCATAAGCAAGGCCGCAGTAAGCATTAGAATTATAGTATTAGATTTTGTCACAGAGTCACCCCTTTGGTATAAATCTTGTATGGCTACTGTTTTAGAAAAGTTAACTTGGAAAAGAATATTTCTTCTAAGGTTAAATTAACAGAATTGCCTTTAAATTTTAAAATTTTCTTTTAGTTATTAGATCCTTTGATGTCAACAAACCTGGCTGTGAAGTTGATGACCTTAAGGGAGGTGTAGCTGGTGGTAGTATTCTAAAAGGAGTATTAAAGGTAAACTTGGGTTTTGGTTGTTGTGTTTTTGTTTTGTTCTTGTCTTAATCAGGAAGAAAGTATGGAAAATCCAAATTGAAATATAAAAAATTTTTATGGTGTCTGGTACTTGATATAGGTTTCTTTGTTTGCTCTTATCTCTTTTGAATATGTCTGTCCTCTAAGTTTATAGGTTTCTTGAGAGTATGGACCACATTTTATCTGGTGATAGACTTATGTGGTAGGTAGTTAGCAAGAGTTGGATGTTCTGGTCTTGAAGATCTCTTGCACATCTTTTTTTTTTTTTTTTTTTTTTTTTAATAATGATCTGTGAAATAGAAGGATTGCCTTTTCAGTTTTGTGGTCTTCCTGTTATAACTTTAGGCAGATGATAACTGTGTTGTTCCACAGTAATTCTGATTACTAATTGTATGTTTTCAGGTGGGCCAGGAGATAGAAGTCAGACCTGGTATTGTTTCCAAAGATAGTGAAGGAAAACTTATGTGTAAACCTATCTTCTCCAAAATTGTATCACTTTTTGCAGAACATAATGATCTTCAGTATGCTGCTCCAGGGGGTCTTATTGGTAAGAATTTTTCTCTCATCCCTTTTTTAATTTGCAGATATTCATGGTACTTTTCATGGGAAATGAATTATTCAAAAAGATATACATCAAACCCTTGAACAACATGGGTTTGAACTGTGCAAATCCACTTATACATGGATTTTTTTTCAATGAGTATATTGGAACGTTTTTGGTTAGGTATGTCATGCATTCATGGTGAATTATAACATTTTAGTCAGGGTGTTAGAACTTCCATACAAATGATTTCATTGTTACAATTACATTATTCACCAAACAGTTAAATAGCCTACCTAAGAGAAGGCTATTGGTAGTTATGTACATAAGAACTATGGAGTGGAAAGTACAAGAAGTACTTAAGTAGTAGTTAGGTTTTGGGAGGAGTCAAAAGTTATACATGGACTTTTGATTGTGGGGGTGAGGGGAGGTGTCGGTGCTCCTAAACCCTTTGTTGTTCAAGGGTCACCTGAATTAAAGAATTTTAATTGGGTATTTTATTTTATTTTATTTTATTTTATTTTTTTAAAAGATGACCGGTAAGGGGATCTTAACCCTCGACTTGGTGTTGTCAGCACCACGCTCACCCAGTGAGCAAACCGGCCATCACTATATGGGATCCGAACCCGTGGCCTTGGTGTTATCAGCACCGCACTCTACCGAGTGAGCCACAGGCCGGCCCTTAATTGGGTATTTTAATAATTGAATGTGGTAGGGGAGCATTCATGTGGTTAAGCTGTTGATTTTAGGTTATAAGATGATTTTGTGTGTGTAAAAATTATTTTTTTAAACATGAAGTATATGTTCTGATTTTGTCTGCAGTTTTTGGAGTAGTGAGTGGTTGCTTTTTATGTATGTTTTGCAAATGGAAAGTTACTTACAAATGTCAGTTGAATGATGTCAGATTATGCTTACACTGAGGTGGGAATAAAAGAAGATAATTTCCATTGTCTGGGAATTACTGAAATAACTTAACAATTTTCTAGTCCCTCACAACTTAGGGTATTACCAGATACCCAGAAAAAGGCAAGATTCAGTGAAATTTGGAGAAGTTGCAGCTTTGGATTAAGGAAGAAAATGTTTGGTGAGGAAGCAGTTTATTCTTCACCAAACAAGTTGGTTCTCTGGGTTTTGGCTATATAATTCATTTTTCCATTCTATCTTGTAATTAAGAGTTTACTGTATATGATTTTATCTCTTTTTTTTTTGTAAACAAGGAAACTCTGGTAACGCTTTTTAAAATTCAACTTATAGAACTCTTCAAACATAAGAGTAGAATACTGTAATGATAACCCCAATGTGACCACCACTCAGCTTCAGCAATTACAAAATATTTTACCAGTTTTGCTTCATCTATGTATCTTCTTCTCCCTCCTCCCCAAGACACACAGCTAAAATATTTTGTGGGTCCCAGGAATCATATATGAAGTCTTTAAGCTATTGTTTTGATCAGCCTTCCAGAGGGGAAATGCCATGCAAATATTCTGCAGACTACTCATTATGAATTTTATACCTTTTCAGCCTTCATTGAGGATATTCAGATTCATTTTAAGTTAGGTTATTATCTTTATTTGCCCTGTGTTTAGAATTTAATCAAGAGAATCTTTCTGTTCTCAATTGCCCAGTGAACCTGTGGGCTTACAATTCTGTTTCTTCAGATAAGATAGGTATTATGTTATGCCTGTGCAACTATTGCATGAGTATGAAAATACAAGTATGTATTAAAATGTATAGATGTGTGCTATGCATGTTTGACTAAACCTTTGGGTAAAATAATTTGCTTTATAAGTAGTTGCACTATATACATCTTATTTTATATTAGGAGTTGGAACGAAAATTGACCCCACTTTGTGCCGGGCTGACAGAATGGTGGGGCAAGTACTTGGTGCAGTTGGAGCTTTACCTGAGATCTTCACAGAATTGGAAATCTCCTACTTCCTACTTAGACGGCTTCTAGGTGTACGCACTGAAGGAGACAAGAAAGCAGCAAAGGTAAATGCTTTTTATAATTCCTGTTTCAAAAAAAGTGGCAAACAGTTAAAACCAGTTTCAAGTTTTATTCTTTTATCGTTAACATGAATTAAGGAAAAAAAAGGTAAATAAATTTAAATTCCCCCAAATTGAGAATTTCTATGGGGCAATAATCAGTTTAAGGTTAAATAAATAAATAAAAAATATTTGTCATGTATGACAAAGACATATTCATAAGATTTTTAAAAAATAATGATTAGGTTGGCAGAGGTGGAAAATTACTGACACCTAGTGTCGGCAAGGGTGTAGGAAAATGAGCATTCATGCTTTTGGAGAAAGTGTGAATTGGTAGTACTTTCTGAGAGAAATTTGGTGATATTTATCAACATTTTAAATGTGCAACACCCTGTCCCAGCAAATTTTACTGTAGTATTTTTTGTATTAATAATAATATATTAATTATGGGACTGTCCATTCAGTGGGAAAATGTGCCACTTGAAACCTATAGATATTGACATATAGAAAGATCTCCAAAATATATTAAACAAGGAGAGAGAAACAAGTTATAGAAGAGTTATAGAGTTCTCTTATCTGTGTAACACTGGGCTTCTAATTATAAAACCGTAAGAGTCTCATGGTGAAAAATTCACACAGCACAAATAAAACTGTACAAAAAGTTATTTTCATGAGAAAGCAATAAGGAAGTAAATCATTTTGACTGTGAGCTACATGCCTATATTGTAAAATTTTAGGTTTGTCATGTTTTTCAGAATTCCTTTAATACAAATTTTTTTTCTCATCTGGCTTTTAATAAAAATATGAAGCCATATAAAACAATGATCTAAATTTGGGCATTAGGCTTTAAGTGGAGAAAACAGTAGTAACAGGAATACCAGCTAATAATTCACTTAATCTAAAAACAACCATGTGTGGTAGGTGTTAGCCAATTTTACAGAGGCTCAGACTTCTAGTAACTGGCTTTGGTACAGGAGTGGAATTGGACTCCCAGAGCCATATAGCAGTTGTCCTACCTACATTTAAAAGGTTCTATGTTATGGTTAGTAGACTTATTTATTTGATTGTTTATTTGTTTATCATCATCATCATCATCAAATTTCTGTGGAATATTTTTTCTTTTTTGACTGACTTATTTCCAGAAGTATTTGGTAAATACCCACTCATTTTTGGAAAGCATTTTCTTGATTTGGGGGTTTGTTTTTCCCCAATTTATTTCCCTAGGTGCAAAAGCTGTCTAAGAATGAAGTGCTCATGGTGAACATAGGCTCCTTGTCAACAGGAGGGAGAGTTAGTGCCGTCAAGGCTGATTTGGGCAAAATCGTTTTAACTAATCCCGTGTGCACAGAAGTAGGAGAAAAAATTGCCCTTAGCCGAAGAGTTGAGAAACACTGGCGGTAAGTTTACCAGCCTTTGCCACTGTCTATTAAAAAGGACAAAGTCAATTTCCTTAATTTCTTGGTGGTGTACACACACTTGCACACTCTTCCTTGAACACAACAGTTATGGTGGCTTTACCTCTGAACTATTTATGTGGATGCCTTTTAAAACTGTATATCCAGCCTTGATTTGTAGTTCCATATTTTAGTCCAATTGACTTCCCTTCCTCTTAGACACAACCTATGCAAAAACCAATGAATTTAAGGTCAGTATTTTCGTTGTCTTTGACTTTTTTAAACTTTTTGTTTGGAAATAATTTTACACTTAACAGGAAAATTGCGAGACTTGTACAGAAAACTCCTATATACCCTTTTCCCAGATAGACACACACACACACACACACACACACACATTACACATTTTAAACTTTTTTCTGAACTGTTTGCGGAGTAGGTTATAGATGTTGTGCTCCTTGATCTTTTTGTACTTCAGTGTATATTTAAAAACAAGGATATTCTCTTATATGTGGATACTTCAATAAGTTCATGGAAAAATGGAACTGAAAGATAATACAAATCTTTCCATGAATCTTTTAAAGACCCCTTGTGTAACCATTTCAAGAAATTTAAGTTTATTAAAATAATGAAATCTACAGTACACATTTCAGTTTTATCACTTGTCCCAACAATGTCCTTTATGTTCCTCCAGCCTAGAATCATGTATTGCATTTAGTTTTCATGTCTTTTTGATCTCTAATCTAGAACTTCTTCAGCCTTTCTTTGTCTTACTTGACATTGACAATTTTGAGGAATATAAGCTAGTTACTTTACAGACTGTTCCTCAATTTGGGTTTATTTGATGGTTTGGAAAACTAAGATTAAGGTAATGTATTCATGGCTGGTATACTTATGTAGGTGGTGATGTCTCCTGAGGAAATCACAGCCACAGGCACATGATATCCAACTGCTCCTCCTTGTTAAGATTAATTTTGACTATGTGGTAAAGGTGTCCAGTTTCCCTGCTGTGTGGTTACTCTTTTTACCCTTGCAACTAATAAGCAATCTGTGGGGAGACCCTTTGAGCCTATGCAAATAATTCACTGCTCATCAAATCCCAGCCCCCTGGATTTAGCATCCAGTGATGATTCTTGCCTGAATTAAACTTGACTCTAATGATTGCAAAATAGTGATTCCCCCCACCAATTTCAACATTCCACATTTATCATTTGGCTTTTTTTCTTCCCCGTTATTTATCTATCTAGCTATAATAAGGACTCATGGAGTCCTGTTTTATTCAATAGGTTATGATCCATTACTGTCCTTATTTATTTTAATGTGCAAATTGTCCAAGATTTGACCAGTAGAGACCCTTCAAGCTGGCTCCTGGGTTTTTTTGACATGTCCCCATCTTTTTTTTTTTTAAACACTTCCTTATTTTCTGACCCAAGATATTCCAGACTCAACTTGTACCTTCCCTGTTCTGATTTTAGAATTGGCCATTTCTCCAAAGAACCCTAATTCTGTCACCTCTCCCTCGGGGTGACAGAGACGAAAATGCAAAGGATTACTCAAAGCTCATTTCTCCAGAGCAGTGAGAAGCCCAGAAGGGATTAAATCCAAGGAACAACCTCTTCAAGAAAGAAGGGATTCCTGGGAAATGACCCCAGATCAGGGCTTTTCTTGGTTTTTTATTGTCCAAGCAAAAAGTTACAGAAAAGAACACAGATGATTAATCAGTCATAGTGAAAACTTAACAAACTGATTACATAACAATTTTCATTAAAGCAGGTGCAACTTTTAAAAGTAATTTTAAGCAATTTACCCTCAAAGGAATCATAAAACTAAGCTATGTGACATACAAAAGAACCAATGAGATAATCGTTATGGCAACACTTAGTTCCCTAGGAAACTTAGAGAAGCAGTTGAAGATGAAATGTGGAACCAGCCGTGACTGGCAGAGTAGCCTTGAAGCTTTCAGTACACACATTTTCCCATAATTAGGTTTAGCTGCACCAAGGGCATCTGCCCTTAGAGCAAGCACTTATTCTGCGTTACAATTCTCATATCCCCACCAGAGACTTTTTAGTCCTGTGAAAGTTTTCTGTTTTTTCCCAAGCTTAGCATTTCTATGTGCAATTCTAAAAGGTTAGGTTCTTCCTTAAACTACAAGGCTTTGGCCTTGCTAAAACTACAGGGCTGTGGCCCCACTATGCTACAGCCTAAACTAAAGGGCTTTGGACCTTCTAACAGCTAAGGACTGTGGTCCTACTAAGATAAAGATCCTACTAAGCTACAGTCTGATCTAAGGACTGTGGTCCTACTAGGATAAAGGTTAAGGCCCTGTGAAATACATGTGCTTTATTAATGTTAGTACCCTCTACAAATTCCTTTTAGTGGGAAAGGGTATTTAGAAATGAAGATTTGGGTGCTAGGTGTGCTCATTGCTTCTAGGGTACTGTTGCTTCTAGGTCCTTTGGATAGAACTAGGAAACACACATCTTTGGCTCCTGACTCTTTGCTCTTTCTCAGGTTAGTTATTGAGTTTGCTCCTTTCCTTCCATTCTTTATGACCTTATCATAGTCCATACCACCATCATTTCACACTTAAAAGTTATTGCAGAAGACTCCTAATTTGGTTCTGTCTTTGTTATGTAAGAGCTCAGTCAAAATTGATCTTCCTAAAACCTTTTCATCATGCTGTGCTCAGTAATTTCTAGTAGCTTCTGATATTCATGACCTTTCCTGTTTAACCTTTTCTTCTGCTTTATCTTCTAATGTAAACCCTCTAAATTAGCTATCTCACATCCTGGTTATCTCCATAATTATTCAAATCACTTTTGGCTCTCTGTTTTTTCCTCACTACCTACCTCCTTTATTAAGGCTTCCCTGATACTTTATCCCATGATGAGCTCTCCTCACTTATTTTTTAGAAGATTGATCTGTATTATTACTCCATAACTTAAAAAGAGTAAAACTTTTTATTTCCTTTAAGTAAATAATCCTGCTTTTTGGTGATTTATGCCTGTTTGATTTTACTCTTTTGTGTGATTATACTATATGCTATTATAGACATAATGATTTCTAGTATATTTTAAAATGGGTTTAAATAAGAAACTTTCAAAAACTCTCAACATGGAGTTTATTATTATCATTTGGTTTGAATGGTACATTTCCTAGATTAGAACAGATTTTAAAACAAAGGATCTTTTTGTGTCTGCTCATTAATATTATAAGAGGATTCTATCCAAATGAAATTTCAGATTTAGCTTCAAAATGAGCAAGTATGTTAAAATTCTTAAATGAAATAAGAGAGCATCTGAATGATCCTTACATCTTTTAGAATTGTGGTTTTTACCCATATTTAGGTGGGTTTTATTTTAGAAGCTACAGCTGAGGTAGCAATATCCAACCTGTCATTGACTAGAGCAGACATTGAAAGAGGGAGCAGAGGTCCCTTTGCTGCTGATACTAATCTGCTTATAGACTATATGTTCCTCTAGTTCTCTTATTTTCATTTACCAGCTAAGGTCATGCTAAAGGCATTATGACCTGTTCTGGTGCTATGAATGGTAGGAAAGCATTTTTCAAGGAGAAAAGGATAGAGAATTAGATTTTAAAAAAACAGTCAGACTGGGGTGGTTTGTGTATTGGCATGGTTCCTTGGGTGGACTAAAGGGCTCTTTGGTGGTTCTGAAGGGGTAGATATGTTTTGATAGACTGAAGATGAGCATATTTATGGCAGTAACTTTTTGTTTGCTTTTCTTGTCATTCATGCTGGCCAGAGCTCATCTGTTTGATTCTAAGGATCTCAAAAGATAGTGTAGGCTTTCTTTATGGAGGAGTAGGCTTTGGGAACAAATTTGAACTTAGAAGATAGGCAGGTAAAATCGGTTCTATCATATGATTGTGTGGTAATGATAATGGGTGTAAAATTCATGATTTCTTTTATTTTCATTTTGCAGTTTAATTGGTTGGGGTCAGATAAGAAGAGGAGTGACAATCAAGCCAACAGTAGATGATGACTGAAGAATCTCTGTTAAATAATACTTTGGATGGAGTTGGAATTTCTCTTAACCTAGGGGTATATTTTCAAAGCAATACTAGGGAATTAATTTCACAGCTCATTACCTTATTAGTAACATTCTCATGTTTTGGTGATTAAAATTTAACCTCTAGTACTAAAATAGGGTCTTTAATAAAAATTGGAATCATGTTGGACTGAATTTGTATTTTAGCAGAAGTTAAGCATTCCTGAATCATGTCTAATTTGTATATCAAGGCAAATTTGAAATGAAACTGCTACAGCCAGCCTTTGCTGTAGCACACATACCACTGAACCTGTTTGAAATAAAGTTCTTTTTCATGATTCATCTTTAAGTAGCTCCAAGCTGAAGGACTTGCACCAGTAAAAACTTGACAATGCAAAATCTTGGAGAACAGCTACCCTTTGTTTGGCCTCATTTTATGTTGCTTGATCTTTGAAATTTTGAGTGAAAGAAAATTAATAGGTTCAAATGAAATTGGCCTTTAGAGCATGAGTGCTTGTTCCCATGAACAAACCTTTCCCTCCCCTTTCTCTTTTCCTGGACTGGAACACAGGAAACCAGAGCCAGAAGTTCTCACCCTCTATCTGTGATGCCCTGAGATTATTTCTGCTTTGCTTTATGCCTGAAAGCTGACAGTCTTCCCCCATTGGAAAATATTGTTGTACCAAATGATTCTAGATAAGTAACAAAGATCTTTCCAAGCCTTATTTTATGTTTTTTTCTTAACTGTTTAATTGATATGGTTATGATATAGATGATAATATTAGTAATCTTTGGACCTTTTGAGAGGTCAAGAGGTAAAAGATGTTAGAAAGCAAAATAAAGGGTGCTTTTTGGCCCAATGGCTAGACCTGTAGAGTTGGATCACTTTTTTCTTTCTGGTGAAATAAATGGTATTTCAACTTAGGAAAAAAAGAAAGAAAAGAAAAAAGAAAGCAAAGAGTGAGTTCTTTTTGATTTTTAAAAAACTTATTCTCCATGTCTCTGCACTTTTCCTGTGCTGCTTTTTCATTCTTTTTTTTTTTTTTTTTTTGTCTTTTTCGTGACTGGTAAGGGGATTGCAATCCTTGGTGTGGTGTCGCCCGCCCCGCGCTCAGCCAGTGAGCGCACCAGCCATTCCTATATAGGATCCAAACCCGGGGCAGGAGCGTTGCTGCGCTCCCAGCGCCGCACTCTCCCGAGCGCGCCATGGAGCCGGCCCTGCTTTTTCTTTCTTATTTATGTTTTTGCTTCATAAGAGATTCTGTTAGAGCAGTGTTTCCCAACTCTGGCTGACATTAGAATTGCTGGTGCAGCTTAAAAAAAAAAATGCCCTACAGAGATTCTGATTTCTTTTTTTTTTTTTAAAGATGACCGGTAAGGAGATCTTAACCCTTGACTTGGTGTTGTCAGCACCACGCTCTCCCAAGTGAGCTAACCAGCCATCCCTATATAGGGATCCGAACCTGTGGCCTTGGTGTTATCAGCACCGCACTCTTCCACATGAGCCATGGGCCGGCCCCCAGAGATTCTGATTTAATTGGCTTGGGGCAGAGCCCGGGTGTCAATATTTTTAAAAGTTCCCCAGCCTTGAGAAACAGGTTTAGACAGTTGAGAATTAAGTATATTAAATAACAGAAACTTACTGAGTTTTGGTAGTCTGATAATACTCTAGTCTGCTTTTCTTAAATTTGTATTGAGATGGGATTTGGTGTCATAGTCATCATATTGTGCTCTTTTGGGCGTTGAAGTTGCCTTGTAGAAGTTTAGAAGCTGGGGTTATGGGTTATTTAAGTTTATAAGTGTCGAGGATGCATATTAATGTTGTATGTGTGGTTGATTTTGAAGGGTTGTCTTGCAGCATGAGGAACACATTTAAATAAAATAAGGTTCTAAATCAAACATTAATTTTATATCTGAGATTTCCTCATTTGTTTTGTGAGTACTTTCTCCCAGAAATTCTGGAATAAGATCCAAAATATTGACTAAATTACCTAATTAATCTCATGTCAGAACTGAAACTGGAAATCTATTGTATTTGATTTCAAACATCCACATGAATTTCGACAAATTTGCAAACCACTGTGCTTATTGTAACGGATGTATATAGATATGAAAACAACGGACCTTATTTTTGTAGAAATTAAAGTTAGTGAAGTGGTTCTCAGCAACAGATGTACCTGGTTGAGAATCTGTAACATGATGTTACTGATGAAAGTACGTTGCATATGTAAATCCCCTTGGCTCTACTGTCATTTTCAAAATCTGACCAGTTCTCATCACCTTCACTGCTACCACCCTAGTGAAAGCCACCAGTGACTCTCACCTGGATTAGCCTTCTAACTCCTCCCTGCTTTTATACTTCTGCTGCAGTCTGTTCTCAATACAGTAGCCAGAGTTATCCTTTTTGTGAGAGAATGCTATGTACAACTCTGTGATGATAAATTGTGAAAGTCTCACAGAAATAAGGGATATGAAGATAGTCTAGCTGTCACATCATCCAAATGAATTCCATGCTGACCTAGAAAGCTCTTCTCCCTATTTTACCCTGTATGTAACCTCCAAAGATGATGTGTGTGTGCATATTTTTGCACAGGAAAAAGAACTAATAGTGTGCAAATAACCACACTCATAAAACTCTTGAAATCTCATTTCTAGGAAAACTTGATATGGTGATGCTTCCAATGAAATGGATGCTTTTCTGGAAATACATAATATTTTTTTTAATTACCAAAAATGAAGCAGATACCCTTGAAAGATTGATAATCATGAAAATGAGAAGGTCCTTTAAAAATTACCTCTGCAAAAATGTCCACAAACTCAAAGTACACATTCTGCTAAATTTCAAGACATAGGTCATTTTTTTAAAATTATTTTTTGAAGATGACCAGTAAGGGGATCTTAACCCTTGACTTGGTGTTGTCAGCACCACACTCTCCAAGTGAGCTAACCGGCCATCCCTCTATAGGGATCTGAACCTGTGGCCTTGGTGTTATCAGCACCGCACTCCCAAGTCAGCCATGGGCTGGCCCTAAAACGCAGATCATTCTATGTTATTTAAACTTCCTGAATATAGGAAAAGAAAGAGGGAAAAAAGCAAATATCCCAACTCATTGTTCAAGAGTATTATATCCCTGCCACCCAAACCTGGAGAGAATACGCCAAAAAAAAAAAAAAAAAAACCCCACACAAAAAAACTAGAGACCATTCTCACATATATAGATATAAACTCCATCAGTATAAAATTTTAAGTCCAGCAGTGTATTAAAAGAATAATGTGTTCTTGTGTATACATAGATATTTTATATGTTGAAAGAAAAAAAGTATTTTGGAGATGTACGATGCTATTCAAAGTAACTTTTAAAACCTAGGTAATGTAGGGCTGGCCCATGGCTCACTCGGGAGAGTGCGGTGCTGATAACACCAAGGCCACGGGTTCAGATCCCATATAGGGATGGCCGGTTAGCTCACTGGGTGAGCATGGTGCTGACAACACCAAGTCAAGGGTTAAGATCCCCTTACTGGTCATCTTTATAAAAAAAAAACAAAAAACCTAGGTAATGTAGAGAAGTAAACTATGCACTTGATGTAGTGTACTAAGCAAAGAACTATCAGAACCATTGTTTTTAATGAGGAAACATTGGAGCATGGTAACATCTTTTCACAATGCCATAAGTAGGGTAAAATTTTCAGTTGGGTAAAATATGGGGCTATTATGAGGTAATGAGAAAACTAGGATGAAGTTCAGAGGGTGGGAAAGCAATCATCAATTACATTATGTCAGAATTCACGTTATTGTTTGGTTTCTCTATATTCTCATTAAGATCTGGAACAAGTCAGGGATGTCAGCTACCACTTCAATTCTACATTTTTCTCTGGGGCTTAGCCAATGAGATAAATATTGGGAATGGAAAAGACAGAACATTATTTACAAGGCATAAGATTGTCTACCTAGAAAATACAACCCAGAAAGTGAAAAACTAAGAGAGTTCAGTGAGGTGACAAAGTTCAAGATAAACAGGCAATATTAATAGTTTACTTATACACCACACACACCAATCAAAATGCAGTGGATATAAACTATTCAGATATGCATTTAACAAGGATATGCAAGATACCTATGATAACATTTTGCTAGAGGACAGAAAAGGAGATATGAATAATAAAGTAGACAATATTCTTGGGTGGGAACACTCAATATTGTACAGATCACTTTGCCTCCCATTTTTTTTCCTACAAATTCAATGCAATCTCAATCAAAATTTCAGTAAGTCTTTTCTTTTTTTTTTTTTTTTAAAGATGACCGGTAAGGGGATCTCAACCCTTGACTTGGTGTTGTCAGCACCATGCTCACCCAGTGAGCAAACCGGCCATCCCTATATGGGATCTGAACCCGTGGCCTTGGTGTTATCAGCACCACACTCTCCCGAGTGAGCCAAGGGCCAGCCCCTCAGTAAGTCTTTTTAAAGAACTTGTCTAGCTGATATTAAAGATTTGGAAAAGTAAGTTCACCATAATAGTAAATAACTATTGCATTGCTTTAGTGAGCCGAAGACTGGCAGGAAGAGACCCTGTGTGTATACTTACATGATGTATGATTTGGGCAAAGATTCAGAAATTACTGGCAATGAAGTGGTCCCACAGAACAGGAACAGATGCAGCATATCACCATGGAGTTTTTTTGTGCCCCAGACTCCACAACAGGGAGGGGTTGTGCTGCTGTTAGTGACTTTATTATAAGTAGGGTCTTACTGGATCAGAGACACTGAGTTTTGTGCTGGGCCATTGTACTTCTATACTCAGGGATTATATCACTGTTCAGGAAGAATTTAGATGAATACTTTTAATGTTTCCATTGAAGGGAATGTTTGCAAATGTTGAGCACTGGTGAAATTACACACTTCTGGAGGATAGAGCAGCATCATTGAACAATACATCTGACTTCAGCTTTTTTGTAACAGGGAAAATCCATCTCTCACAAGTATGTACAGGCAATTTATGAAAGAAATAGAAATCCCAATACACATTTGTGAAATGCTCAGTGTATGTAGTAATAAGAAACAGAAAAACTAACAATGATGTGATATCATTTCCACTTACCAAAATTCTTGAATATTAAAAATATTTATAATCAGTTGGTGAGGATGTATTACCGGTGAGAAATGTAAACTGGCACATTCTTTAAAGAGGGCAGTTGGATTATATCTATCAAGGTCTAAAATGTCTCACCCTTTGACCCAGAATTCTACATCTCAGAATGAAAAAGGAATATTTGCTCATGTTCACAAGCATATGTAGAAGGATGTTCATTCCAGCATTGTTTATTATAGCAACAATTGTAAGATACCTAAATGTTAGTCAGAGGGAACAATTAAATACATTTTTGTGGTACATTTATTCTATTATGAAATAAAGCTATGAGCTACCTTTGATTCAGCCCTGGTTAAAATTAAAGGTGAACATATTGGTCCCAAAAGTATTTTATGGAAATCCCTGAGAGGAAATAATTTTTTTGACTTAAAGTGATTTGAGAATCGGAAATACAGTATTGATTATCACTCACCTCAGCACAAAGGAGGAAGAGGAGTGTCAAAGGAACAAGCTCCACATCGGTATCAGCATTGAATCTGTTAGAATCACAAGTTTATTTTCTCAAACAGCTTTATAGACAGAAGGCCAAGACTAACAAGGGAATTCATGCCACTTCTATAGTAGTGAAATTATACATTAAAGTTTATCACTATTTGGCTGATGTATCCATTACAATATTTTCCTACAACAAATACTTTCTATCAAATACGATTTCCTATTACAGTGTAAAGTGATTAATATGTTCCCCACAACAAACATATAAAAAGACTCAGCAGGAATGATAACTTTAAGTATTATACTTCAAGAGAGATAACAACAAATCTCTTACGGGCTGGCCGGTTGGCTCAGTTGGTTAGAGCGTGGTGCCGATAACACCCAGGTCCAGGGTTTGATTTCTGTACCAGCCAGCTGCTAAAAAACAAGGTAAACAAAATGAATATGTATGTCAAGAATGTCACAGTAGGAGCTTCAACTAACCAGGAATGAATTTTAGTGATGCTAAGATACAGAATATGTATAGCTCAGACTTCAACAAGACCTTTGTCCCTTGCGAATTCTCTTACATCTTGGGGACCTCATGATTTGTAATCATTTTCAACCTTCCCCAAAGGGTTGTAAAAATATAACAAAACTCATTAATCCAGTGGTTTGCATTCCCAGAAGCACTAATCCACCACTCTTGTTTGTCTTTAAAGTTTCTCATTCAATACTATTAAAATTTGTGGCCTATTTTTTCAAAAATTTAATTAGTCTTTTCTTTTTTCTTTTTGGCAGCTGACCAGAACGGGGTACCAAACCCTTGACCTTGGTGTTACAAGGCCATGTTCTAACCAACTGAGTAACCCACCAGCCCTATTAGTCTTTTCAAAAGACGAATTTTTGACTTTGTTGAGTCCCTATTGCACTTTCAATTTCATTGATTTCTTACCTTTATTATTTCCTTTCTTTTTTCTTTGGATTTATTATGCTATTTCTTTTTTTTTTTTTTTTTTTTTTTTTTTTTTTGTCTTTTTCCGTGTCCGGCAACGGATCGCAACCCTCAGTGTTGCCCCCGTACCACTCCGGGGAACGGCAACGGGATCAGAACCCTCGGTGTTGCTCCCGCGCCTCGCTCAGCCAGTGAGCGGGAACCGGTCTGTATGTGGGATCCGAACCCTCGGGCGGGAGCGCCGCCGGGCTTCCCAAGCGGCGCACTATCCAGTGTGCCACCGGGCCGGCCGTTCCTTGGGATTTTCTACATATAGGATCATGTCATCTGCAAGTGAAGACAGTTTTACTTCTTCCTTTCTTTTTTCTTTTTTTTTAAAAAAGATGACCGGTAAGGGGATCTTAACCCTTGACTTGGTGTTGTCAGCACCACGCTCAGCCAGTGAGCGAACCAGCCATCCCTATATAGGATCCGAACCCGGGGCCTTGGTATTATTAGCACCGCACTCTACCGAGTGAGCCACGGGCCGGCCCTACTTCTTCCTTTCTAATCTGGGTGCCTTTAACATTTTTCTTCTTTATTACGCTGGACAGAAGCTCCAGAACAATGTTGAGGAGAAGCGGCAACAGCAGACATCCTTGTATTCCTGGTCTTAACAGGGAAGGCGTGTGGTCCATTGCAATTAAGTATGAGGCTCGCTGTGGGTTTTTAAGGTTGAGAAAGTTCTCTTCTATTCCTCTTGTGTTGGGAGTTTTTGTCCTGGATGGGTGATAGATTTTGTGAAAACTTTTTTCTGTATCTATTGAGATGATCATGTGGGGTTTTTTCTTTTTCTTTTTTTTTTTTGGTCATTTATTCTTTTAAAAGCGATGTATTACATTGATTGATTTGGGGATGTTACATCAACCTTGTATTCCCAGAATAAATCCCACTTGGTCATAGTGTATAATCGTTTTTATATATTGCTTAATTCAGTTGGTTAATATTTTGTTAAGGATTCTTGCATTTTATGTTAATTGATTTTAGTTTTCTTTTCTTGTGATGGCTTTGTTTACCGTTGATATGGGGTTATACTGACCTCCTAGAATTAGTTAGGAAGTGTTTTATCCTCTCCTATTTTCTGAAAGTTTTTGAAGGGTTGGTAATATTTCTTTTAAAAATATTTGATAGGGGCCGGCCCATGGCTCACTCGGGAGAGTGTGGTGCTGATAACACCAAGGCCACAGGTTCGGATTCCATATAGGGATGGCCGGTTCGCTCACTTGGGAGAGCGTGGTGCTGACAACACCAAGTCAAGGGTTAAGATCCCCTTACCGGTCATCTTTAAAAATATATATATATATATGTTTGATAGAATTCACCGACGAAGCCATCTGGACCTAAGCTGTTCTCTTGGGGAAGATTTTTAATTACTAATTCAATTTCTTTGCTTGTTATATGTATATTCAGATTTTCTACTGCTTATTGGGTTAATTTTGGCAATTTGTATCATTTTAGGAATTCATCCATTTTATCTAAGTTGTCTAATGTGTGGGCATAAAATTGTTCATATAATCCCTTTTAATCCTTTTAATTTCTTTAGAGTAGATAGTGATGCTCTCTTTCATTCCTGATTTTGGTAATTTGTGTATTCTCTTTTTTGTGTGGTCAGTGTAGCTAAAGATTTTTCAATTGTATTGATCTTTTCAAAGAACCAACTTTCAGTTTGATTTTCTCTATTGTTTTTCTGTTTTCTGTTTCATTGATTTCGGTTCCAATTTTTATTCTTTCTTACACTCTCTTTGGGTGTGGTTTGCTCTTTTTCTAGTTTCTTAAGCATAGTTATTGATTTGATACTTTCTTCTTTTCTAATATAGGCATTTGAAGCTGTAAATTTCCCTTAAAGCACCACTTTCTCTGTATCCCATTCTGTTTTTAAAATTAAACCTTTTATTATGAGATAATTGTGGATTCGAATGTTGTCCTAAGAAATCATATAGAGAGATCCCAAGTACCCTTTACACAGTTTCTGTCCCCCATTGGTAACATCTTACAAAATTGTAGTACCATATCACAACCAGGATACTGACATTGATACAGTCAGGATACCTTTTTCCATCACCAAAGATCCCTCATGTGGACACATCTGCTTTCCTCCTACCCCCATTCCTCCGGTTCTTAACCCCTGACAACCACTAATCTGTTCTCTATTTCTATTCTTGAAATATTATTTAAGTGGAATCATACCTTTTGGAATTGGCCTTTTTACACTTAGCATAATTCTCTGAAGATTCATCCAAATTACTGTGTGTATCAATAGTTCAATCCTTTTAATTACTGAATAGTATTCCTTGGTATGGATGTACCATAGTTCACACATTGAAGGACATTGGGTTTTTTCCAGTTATTGCCTATAAACATTCATGTACAGGTCTTTGTGTGAACTTAAGTTTTTAGTTCTCCAGAATAAATGCCTAGGAGTACAATTGTGTGGGAGTTACATGTTTCGTTTTTAAGGAAACTGCCAGACTGTTTTCCAGAGTGGCTGTGCTGTTTTACATTCTCACCAACAATGTGTCCAGTTTTTCCACATCCTGGCCAGGAATTGGTGGTGTCACTATTTTTTATTTTTATTTACTTATTTATTTATTTATTTTTTAAAGGTGACCAGTAAGGGGATCTTAACCCTTGACTTGGTGTTGTCAGCACCACGCTCTCCCAAGTGAGCTAACCAGCCATCCCTATATAGGGATCTGAACCCGTGGTCTTGGTGTTATCAGCACCACACTCTGCTAAGTGAGCCACGGGCCGGCCCTTGTCACTATTTTTTATATTAGCCATTCTGATAGGTGTGTAGTGATAATTCATTGTGGTTTTAATTTGCATCTCTTTAATAGCCAATGATATTGAATGTCTTTTTATGGGCTTGTTTGCCATCTGTACATCCTCTTTGGTGAAATGACTGTTCATGTCTTTTCCTCATTTTGTAATTGGATTATTTGCTTTTTTACTGTTGAGTTTTGAGATACTAATCCCTTGTTGACTATATGGCTGGCAAATATTTTCTCCCAGTCTTATTTTCATCCTCTAAGTAGGTACTTTTTTTTTTTTTTTTAAAGATGACCGGTAAAGGGATCTTAACCCTTGACTTGGTGGTGTCAGCACCATGCTCTCCCAGGTGGGCCACGGGCCAGCCCCTCTCTAAGTAGGTTCTTTTACAGTAAATTTTAAATTTTGATGAAGTCCAGCTTATCCATTTTTCCTTGTGTGGTGCTTTTGGTGTTTAGTCTAAGAACGCTTTGCCAGGCCCAAGATCCTGAAGATTTTCTCTTTTTTTTTTCCCTAACAGTTTTACAGTTTTATGTTTTACATTTAAGACCACAATCCATTTTGAGTTAATTTTTGTATAAGGTGTGAAGTTAGGTTAAGTTTTTTATTTTTCACCTATGAGTGTATAATTTCTATAGCACCATTTATTGAAAAGGCTCTTCTTCCTCCATTGAATTACTTTTGCACCCTTGTAAAAATCAGATGGGGTGGGTCTGTTTCTGGGTTCTCTATTTTGTTTCATTGATTTATATCCCTCTGCCAATATCATACAATCTGGATTACTGTAGCTATATAATAAATCATGAAATCAGGTCTTGCTTCCACTTTATTCTTATTTTTCAAAATTAATTTAGCTAATCTAATTCCTTTTGCTTTCCATATAAATTTGGGAATCAGCTTGTCTATATCAATAAAAAACCTTGCCAGACTTTTGGTAAGAATTGTATTAAACCTGTATACCAGTTTAGAGAGAATTAACATCTTTTCTATGTTGAGTCTTCCAATCCATGAACACAGAATGTCTCTACACTTATTTACATCTTCTTTTATTTTTTTCATCAAATGTTTTGTAGTTTTCAGCATATAAGTCATATACATGTTTTGTCAGATTTATACATGAGTATTTCATTTTTTTGAGCAATTGTAAATGGCATGTTTTAAATTTTGGTGTCTGTGTGTTCATTGCTAACATACAGAAATACAGGTCTGTTAGCTCAGTTGGTTAGAGCATGGTGCTGATAACACCAAGGTCCAGGGTTTGATCCCTGCACCAGCCAGCTGACAAAAATAAAATAAAATAAAAAGAAATGCAATTGATTTTGTGTGTTTATCTTGTATCCTGTGACCTTGCTGAACTCACTTACTCTAGGAGTTCTTTTATAGATTTTCTGCATAGACAATCATGTCATCTGCAAATAGGGCGCTGTGGACTGAATTGTGGCCTCCCAAAGTCCATGTGTTAGAAACTTGAGGCGCCGGCCTGTGGCTCACTTGGGAGAGTGTGGTGCTGATAACACCAAGGTCATGGGTTCGGATCCCTATATAGGGATGGCTGGTTAGCTTACTTGGGAGAGTGTAGTGCTGACAACACCAAGTCAAGGGTTAAGATCCCCTTACTGGTCATCTTTTAAAAGAAAAAAAAAAGAAACCTGACCCCCACTGTAACTGTGAAGGTGGGAAATCCTAGTATAATAATTGAAAGATGGGGCCTTGAAGAGGTGATTAGATTGTTAGACCGTGCCCTGGAAAATGGATTAATCCGTTGATGGTTCAATGGTGGTCATGGATGTGGTTCTGTTCGCTTTAAAAGAAGAGCATGTGAGAGTCTCTCTCTCTTTGTTTCTGCCGTTTCACCATGTGATACCCTGCACTGTAGTTACCACCAAGAAAAGGCCCTCACCCAATGGGTTTCTTGGACTTTGGACTTGCCAGACTCTGAAACTGTAAGCAATAAATATTGTTTCTTCACAAATTACTCAGTTCCAGGTATTTTGTTATAAGCAACAGAAATGGATGAATACATAGGGACAGTTTTATTTCTTTCCAATTAAAATGCCTTTTATTTCCTTTTTTTTTTTTTTTTTTTTTTTTTTGCCTTACTGCACTGGCTAGAAGGTCCAGTATTATGTTGAATAAGGTGATGAGAGGGGACATCCTTGCCTTGTTCCAGTTCTTGGGGGAAAGCATTCAGTCTTTCACCAGTAAGTACAATGTTAGCTGTAAGGTTTTTTTCTTTTACTTTTTGTTTTTGGCAGCTTGCCAGTACAGGTAGCTATAAGTTTCCTTTGTAGATTTTTTTTTTTAGCAAGTTGAAGAAGTTACCCTCTATTCCTAGTTTTTTGGGAATTTTTATCAGAAATGGGTGTTGAATTTTGTCAAGTGCTTTTTCTGCATCAATTGGTATGATTATGCGATTTTTATTCTCTAGCTTGCTAATGTGGTGGATTACATTGATTGATTTTTTAATATTGAACCGGATTTGTGTCCATTGAACAAACCTCACTTGATCATGGTGTATGATTTTTTAAAAGGAAAGTTTTTTATTGTAGTAAAATCACATAGCATAACGTTTCCCATTTTAGCCATTTTAAAGTGTAAAATTAATTAACATTAAGTACTTTCACAATGTTGTGCAATCATTACCAATATCTAATTCCAGAACATTTTCATCATCCCAAAAAGAAACCTTATACCCGTTAAGCAGTTAGTCCCTATTCCCATTCCTCCCAGCTCCTGGCAACCACTAATGTGCTTTCTGTTTATATGGATTCGCCAACTCTGGATAATTCATATAAATTGAATCATACAACGTGTGTTTTTTGTGTCTGGTTTCTTTCACTTAGCATAATGTTTTCAAGGTTCATCCATGTTGTAGCATGTGGCAGTACTTCATTCCTTTTTATAACTGAATAATATGCCATATTTTGTTTATCTGTTCATCTGTTGATGAACATTTGGGCTGTTTCCATGTTTTGGCTATTGTGAATAGTGGTGCAATGAACAATCATCTACAAATTTTTGTTTGAACACCTGTTTTCAATTCTTTTGGGTATATGCCTAGAAGTGGAATTGCTGAGTCATGGTAATTATATGTTTTAACTTTCTGAGGAGCTGCCAAACTATTTTCCAAAGCACCTACCCCATTTTACATGAGATTTTTAAGATTAAGAATTCAATTTCCTTAAGAGATATAAGACTATCCCAATTATATATTTTATATTGGGTGCATTGTGGTAGTTTGTGTTTTAGAGGAATTGGTGCATTTCATCTTAGTTGTCAAGTAATGGTGTATAGTTATCTGTAGTATTCCCCTATTATCTTTTGATGCCCACAGAATCTGTGGCGATATCTCTGTTTCATTCCTGATATTGGTAGTTTGTGTCTTTCCTCTTTCTCTTTTGTCTGTCTTGCTAGATCGATTTCATTGATCTGTTTTGAAGAACCAGCTTTTTGTTTTATTGACTTTTCTCTATTGTTTTTCTGTTTTCACATTGGTTTCCAATTGTATCTTTATTTTCTCCCTTCTGTTTGCTTTGGGTTTATTTTGCTTTTCTTTTTCTAGGTTCTTGTTTAGATTATTACTTTGAGATTTTTACTTCCAGAGTTGCTTTAGCTATATTGTATTTTCACTTCCATTTAGTTCACAACACAAAAAATGTGTTGTTATTTTGATAATAGGTGATTTATTTTTCTTTCCAATTTTTTCCAAAATATGTTTACTTTTTAATTGTGATAAGAAATACATAACATAAAATTTGCTATGTTAACCATTTTTAAGTATACAGTTCAGTATTGTTAAGTATATTCACATTGTTGTAGAACAGAGCTCAAGAACTTTTTCATCTTGCAGATTTGAAGCTCTATACCCATTAAACAACAATTCTCCTTTATCCCTTCCCCTCAGCCCCTGGTAACCACCATTCTACTTCCTGTTTCTATGAATGTGACCAATTTTGATACATCATACAAGTAGAATCATATATGTAGACTTGACCTTTTCAAGTCACTGTATTTTAAAAATTTCCCTTGAGATTTCCTCTTTGACCCACAGATTATTTAGAAGCGTGTATGATTTCAATTCTTTTAATTTATTGAGACTTATTTTATCACCTATGATATGGTCCATATTGAAGAATGTTCCGTGTGTGCTTGAAAAGTGGAATGTTTCAAAAATGTCAGTTAGGTCAAGTTAGTTGATAGTTGTATTAATTTTTATTGCCGCTATAACAAATTACCACAAATTTAGTGGTTTAAAACAACAGACATTTATTATTGTACAGTTCTGGAGGTCAGAAGTCTGAAATGGGTCTCACTGGGTGATGATGTAGGTGTTGGCAATGCTGCATTCTTTTCTGGAGGCTCTAGGGGAGTATCCATTTCCTTGCCTTTTTGACTTCTACAGGCTGCCTGCATTCCTTGGCTCATCCTGTCTCCTTCTTTCATTTATAAAGGACCTTGTGATTACATTGGGCCCACTCAGATAATCCAGGATAATCTCCCATCTCAAGATCTTTAACTTAATCACATATGCAAAAGTCACTTTTGTCATGTAAGGTAACATAGTCACAGGTTCTGGGGATTAGGATGCGAACATCTGTGGGGGGCCATTATTATGCTTACCATAATAGTGTTCAGGTTTTCTCTCTAGTTTTTCTATCAGTTATTGAGAGTGGGGTATTGAAATCTTTGCCTATTATTGCCGAATTGTCTATTTCCCCATTGAATTCTTTCATTTTTTGCTTCATGTATTTTGAGGCTCTCGTTAGGTGTATATACAACTTACAATTGTTATATCTTCCTGATTTGTGGACCCTTTTATCGTCATGAAATGTACCTCTGTCACTAGTGATATATCTTGTCTTAAAGTCTATTTTGTCTGATATTGTTGTACACATAGCCTCAGCCAGGAATGTGCTTGCCCCAACCACTATGGCACCTTAGATTGGAGACTAGGTGTTGAACTTCCCTTCTCATTCTTTGCTGAAATTGTCACTTTCTCTGGCAGTGCTACTGTGCATAGGCATTATCCACTGCTCCAAACTGAGTAAGACCACTTTGTGGCAGCCAAGCTGCCAGTTCTCGCGGCTAGCCCAGCCCTAGCAGAACCTCCATGCCAAGTGAGCTGGGGGGATCCGGGAGCAGCCCCAGGGAGGAATGCTGCAGACTCCCACTGTTCTCCCACAAAGTTCAGCAGTTTTTCAAGCATGATCGTGTCTCAAATTGTTATATGATTGCTTTTGTCCATTTTGTCCAACTTTATAGTTACTTTTCTGGGAGAGGATTTGCCTTCCACCTTCCTTGGAAGTCCTGCCTCTACTATGGTATTGTGGTTTTTTAAAATAGATTTCTTTTTTCAGATGAAGGAAATTTCCTTTTAATTCTAATTCTCTTAGAGATTTTTTGTTTTGTTTTGTTTTAAATGATGAGTAGATGTTTATTGTCTCTTCTGTATCTCATGAGATGATTATATTTTTTCCTTTAATGTACAAGATATATTACTAGATTTTCTGATGTTGAACCTTTCTTGATGCATTCTTCATAAAATTCTACTTGATGATACCACATTACTTTTTTAATACATTGCTAAAATTTGGTTTGTTATTTTATTTAGAAGTTGTGTATGCATATGACTAAGTGAGATTGGTCTAAAACGTTTTTTTTTGTTTTTTTTTTTTTTTACTGTTTTGTGGATTTGATATCAAGTTTATATTAGTCCAAAAAATGGGCTGAGTAACTTTTCCACTTCTGTTTTCTGAACTATATTGTTTAGAGAGATTATCTTTTTTTGAAGGTTTGGTAAGACTTTTTAGTACAACTGTGTGGACTTGGTATTTCTTATGAGAGACATTTGATTATCAGTTGCTATTTTGGTAATTTATATTTTTCTTGAAATCTTTTCATTTCATCTTAGTTTTCAAATGAACTAAAATACAATTGTTCATAGTATTCTCATATGTTATTAAAAATCTCTACTGTTATTGTTTGTTATATTTCCTTTTTTATTCCTAATATTGTTTATTTTCTCTCTCCTTTGATCCTTTCAGATGATCAGACTTGCTGGAATTTTTTCTATTTTAGTGCTTTTGTCAGAGAACAAGATTTTTTTTTTTTTTTTTGTCTTTTTTCATGTCTGGCAACGGATCGCAACCCCCAGTGTCGCGCCCGTACCGGACCGGGACCGGTAACGGGATCACAACCCTCGGTGATCGGTGTTGCGCCCGCACCTCGCTCAGCCAGTGAGCAGGAACCAGTCTAGAGAACAAGATTTTGTATTGATCGCTGTTTTGTTTTCTGACATAAATTTCTGCTCTTGTATTTTTTATACCTATCTTTCTGTTTCCTTTGGGTTTACCTTTTAAACTCTGGGGTCCTGAACTGAATATATAACTCACTTATTTTCAGGCTTTCCTATTTTTGTTTTTACAGTTTTTTTTTTTTTTTTTTAATCAAGCCCCTATCGCTTCTCGGCCTTTTGGCTAAGATCATGTGTAATCAAGCCCCTTCAGGAGCCAGCAGGTTCAACATCTCACCACAACAGGAGGGGCCACCGGACCCTGATCAGTTACTTGAGGCTTGGGTGTGTTTTGTTTATTTTATTTTATTTTATTCATTTTATTTCATTTTTTATTGAAATACAATTCACATACCATAGAACTCACCCTTCCGAAGTATATAATTCAGTGGTTCTCAGTATGTTGACAAAGTTGTGCAACCATCACCGACTGTCTAATTACAAAACATGAAACTCCATATCCATTAGGTAGTCATTCCTAACCTTCCCCAGCTCCCTGACCTACACACACACCTAGCCCCTGGCAACCATTGATCTACTTTCTGTCTCTATGGATTTGCCTATTCTAGTCATTTGTGTTTATGGAATCATACAATATGTGACCTTTTATGCTTGGCTTCTTTCATTTAGCATCATGTTTTTAAAGTGCATCCATGTTGTAGCACACATCAGTACTTGTATTACTTTTCTACCTGCCGTAACAAAGTACCGCAAACTGGGTGGCTTAAAACAGCAGAAATTTACTGTCTCACAGTTCTGGAGGCTAGAAGTCTGAGATTATGGTGTTGGCGGGGTTAGTTCCTTCTGAGGGCTGTGAGGGAGAATCTGTTCCAGGCCTCTCCTAGCTTCTGGTGATTTGGGGGCAATCTTTGGCATTCCCTGGCTTGTAGATACATCACCCTTATCTCTGCTTATCTTCATGTGGCATTCTCCCTGTATGTGTGTCTGTCTCTGTGTCTAAGTTTCCTCTTGGATTAGGCCCCACCCTAATGACCTTATTTTAACTTGATTACGTCTTTAAAAAAAAAACTCTATTTCCAAGTAAGGTCACAATCTGAAGTACAGGGGGTTAGGACTTCAACATATCTTTTTTGGGGGACACATCTCAACCCACAACAGTACTTTGTTCCGTTTTATTGCCAAATAATATTTGAATAATGTGGGTATACCATGTTTTCTTTTTTCTTTTCTTTTTTTTTTGTCTTTTTTGTGACCGGTAAGGGGATCGCAACCCTTGGCTTGGTGTTGCCCGCACCGCGCTCAGCCAGTGAGCGCACCAGCCATCCCTATACAGGATCCGAACCTGTGGTGGGAGCACCGCTGCACTCCCAGCGCCGCACTCTCCCGAGTGAGCCACAGGGTCGGCCCTTATACCATGTTTTCTTTTTTTTTTTTTAAAAGATGACTGGTAAGGGGATCTTAACCCTTGGCTTGGTGTTGTCAGCACCACGCTCAGCCAGTGAGCGAACCAGCCATCCCTATATGGGATCCGAACCCGGGGCCTTGGTGTTATCAGCACCGCACTCTCCCGAGTGAGCCACGGGCCGGCCCTATACCATGTTTTCTTTATCCATTCATCCACTGATGGCCGTTTGGGTTGTTTCCACCTTTTCATTATTATGAATAATGCTGCTATCAACATTTAGGTTTTTTTTTTTTTTTTTTCCTTTTTGTCTTTTTTCGTGTCCGGCAACGGATCACAACCCTCAGTGTCGCGCCCGTACCGGACCGGGACCGGCAACGGGATCGCGACCCTCGGTGTCGCACCCGCACCACTCTCAGCCAGTGAGCGGGAACCGGTCTGTTTGTAGGATCTGAACCCTCGGCGGGAGCGCCACCGCGCTCCCCAGCGGTGCACTGTAGCAGTGCGCCACTGGGCCGGCCCAACATTTAGGTTTTTTTTTTTTTTTCCTTTTTGTCTTTTTTCGTGTCCGGCAACGGATCACAACCCTCAGTGTCGCGCCCGTACCGGACCGGGACCGGCAACGGGATCGCGACCCTCGGTGTCGCACCCGCACCACTCTCAGCCAGTGAGCGGGAACCGGTCTGTTTGTAGGATCTGAACCCTCGGCGGGAGCGCCACCGCGCTCCCAAGCGGTGCACTGTAGCAGTGCGCCACTGGGCCGGCCCAACATTTAGGTTTTGTGTGGGCATATATTTTCACTTCTCTTGGGTATATAACTGGGAATGGAATTGCTGGGACATATGGTAACTCACTGTTTAGCCTTTTGAAGAGCTTTCAGGTTGTTTTCCCCAGATGCTGCACCATTTTACATTCCTACCAGCAATGTTTGAGGGCTCCAATGTTTCTACACCTTCATCAGCACTTAATTATTTTATGTCTTTTTGATTTTAGCCATCCTAGTGGATGTGAAGTAGTATCTCGTTGTAGTTTTGATTTGCATTTCCCTGATGGCTAATGATATTGTAAATCTTTTTGTGTGCTTGTTGGCCATGTGTATTTCTTTGGAGGAATGTCTATTAACTCTCTTGCCCGTTTTTAAAAAATTTTTAAATTTATTTATTTATTAATAATATTATTTTTTTACATTCTAAGATGTGTTGTGGAGCAGTTGGGGGGTTGGGGAGAAAGAAAGTGGGAGGGAAATAGGGCAGAGGAGGAGGAAGGAGGGAGAACATGGTCGAGGCCCATGGCACCCCCCCATTCCATCTTGCCCATTTTTAAGTTGGGTTGTCTTTTTATTATTGAGTTCTTTATGTATTCCAGATACAAGCCCCTTTTCAGATATGTGACTTGCAAATATTTTCTCCCATTCTGTGGATTATCCTTTTACTTTCTTGATGGTGTCATTTGCAGCACAAAACTTTTAATTTTGATGAAGCCCAATTTATTTTTTATTTATTTTTTGTCATTTGTGCTTTTGGTGTTGTATCTAAGAAGCCATTGCCAAATCCAAGGTCATGAAGATTTACTCCTGTGTTTTCTTCTAAGAGTTTTATAGTTTTAGCTCTTGCATTCAGGCCTATGAGCTACTTTGAGTTAATTTTTGTGTGTTGTGTAAGGAAGAGGTCCAGCTTCATTCTTTTGCATGTGGCTATCCAATTGTCTCAACACCATTTGTTGAAGAGACTATTCTTTACTCACTGAATGGTCTTGATACCCTTCTCAAAATCAATTGACCACAAATGTAAGGGTTTATTTCTGAGCTCTTAATTCTGTTCCATTTATCTGTATACCTATCCTTATGACAGTACTACACAGTCTTGATTATAGTAGCTTTGTAGTAAGTTTTGAAATCAGGACGTGTGAGTCCTCCAACTTTGTTCTTTTTCAAGATTATTTTGGCTATTTTGGGTCCCATGCATTTTCATATGCATTTTACAATTAATTTATCTATTTCTGTTAAACAAAACAAAACAACCTGGGATTTTGATAGGGATTGCATTGAATCTATAGATGAATTTAGGGAATTTATTGTATTAGTCCGTTTCTGTTGCTTATAACAAAATACACAGAACTGGGTGATTTAAAAGAAAACAATTTATTGCTTACAGTTTCTGAGGCTGGGAAGTCCAAAGTCCAGGGAACACATCTGGTGAGAGCCTTGGTGGTGGTGACTGGTGGTGGTGGCAGAGTACCACTTGGTGGTGGCAGAGTACCACTTTGGGAAAATGGTGGAGCAGAGAGAGAGAGAGTAACCTCCTCATTCACTCTCTTTTTAAAGCCCTCAGAACCACACCCCTGACCACCGTTATTAATCCATTCACTATGGCATGGTCCTACAATCTAATCACCTCTTCAAGGCTCCACCTCTCAATTACCGTAATAGGATTTCTCACCCTCTTAACAGTAACAGTGGGGGCTAAGTTTCTAATACATAAAACTTGGGGGACACAATTCAAGTTTCAGTGAGTTTTGAGGGGACATAATTCAATCCACTACAGGAAATATTGTCATCTTGACAATGTTTATTTTGCAATCCATAAACATGATATGTCTTTCCATTTATTTAGATCTTCCTTCATTTCTTTCAACAGTGTTTTATAGCTTTCAGTGTAGAAGTCTTCTGCTGCTTAAATTTATTTATCGGCATTTTATTCTTTTAGCTCCTATTATAAATGGGATTGTTTTATAGTTTGATTTTTGGATTTTTCATTGCCAGTGTATAAAATAAAACTGATTTTTGTATATTTTGTATCCTGCCATACTGCTGAGCTTACTTATTGATTCTAACTGTTTTTTAGGGTATTCCTTAGATTTTCTATATTTGAGACTGTCATCTGCGAATAGTTTTGCTTCCTCCTTTTCATTTCAAAGGTGCCTTTTATTTCTTTTTTGTGCCTGATTGTCCTGGCTAGAACCTCTACTACAGTGTTGAGTAGAAGTGGCGAGAGCAGACATCCTTGGCTTGCTCCTGATCCTAGGGGTAAAACATTTAATCTTTCTGCCTCAAGTATGATGTTAGCTGTGTGGTTTTCATAGACGTGCTTTGCTTGTCCCATTTTTAGTGGGCTAAAATTGGCTATTGGGTTCAGGTGTTCTCAGTGTGATCCTCCATTATAAAATTCCCCTTTAACCCCTCATCTACAGGTTTTAACATCCATTGATAATTGTAACCTAATTCATAACTTCATTAGGAGTGGCAAAATGTTGATTTTCTAATTCTTTCATTCTTTCTGCATTTTTTTTTTTTTTTTTTGCTGGAATTCTTCTGTGAAGAAAAAATTTTCTCCATTAACTATTTGGCAAACTTAGAATTCTGTCTAGGGACTGGAATGCTGTAAATGTTTGAGTCTTTCCATTTATCCCTTTCCAGAGTTATGAGATGGTGCTCTAGCATGATGGAGTTTTGTTAAGATTATTTCTGTGGGCTCATGGATATCATATGTTTTGCATATTTCAAGCAATTGCAATCATTATTATTTCTGATGCTGAAATTATCCTTTGTTTGGCCAGTGGGAACCCCTTCAAGGTAACTCCTGTGCCTTCCTTTTTTCTTTAAGAGGGACTTCTTTCATTTCCTAAGCACTGTGCATCTTGGTGGTACTAGCTTCTCCTACAAGTTGTCACAGAAATCAGAGCAGGTTTGAAACTAGATCATAATTACTCCAAAGTGCTTTTCACAGTTAAGATAAGTATACATTTCAAAAGGTGGCCTCTGGGCCTTCCTCTCTCTTTCACACACACACTCACACACCCTCTCACTCAGTGGGAATGTTGTTCAGCTGCTGGGCTTGGCTGCTCATGTCAGGTACTGCACCACGAGGAACATGACCACACGGGTAAGGAGCATCCTGCCAATCATAAGATACTTGTCCTGGAAAGCCTGCTTCTCAATGTGCCACATCTCCATGTTGGATAAGCCCAGCATTTTGGCAAAGTCCAGGATCTTCTTCGGCATCCCTTCAAGGTCAGTCTCTGGGCCCTCAGTCTCTCCAGAATACTGTGCCCACCTCCAATGAGATTATCCATGCCATAGTGGATTTTCTGGAGGGAAGAGTTAAATTGCAGTGATTCATCCATTTGTATGGTAATGTCAGAGTCGTTAGTGGTGAAGGTGTGAGACAGAGTTCCTCTCACTGTCTCTCCTGCTCCTCCCTTGCATAGCGCTGATGCTGGCAGCTTCTGAGAGCAGTCTGCAGATGCTGAACATCATACTTTAACTGGTCAACATGAAGTTTGGCATTCTGCCCTTTGTTAGGGGGCTCCTTGCTGGACAAAATCTCCAGATGTTCTAGATGGCTGAATATCTGGTCTATGCTTGCTTGGATTTCATTTTTGACCAAGTGCAGAGACTGCTTGTCTGCCATCTCCAGGCGCCCCATGTGAGACTGGATCTCATGGACCTGCTTGTCTGTTTGCTGATACAGTGGCTACATGTCGCCAGCCACGCGGGCTCTGGCTCTGACTTCCTCAGAACACGTCCTCACCTACGCTTTCCTAATAGCATCCTTGCAAGTTGTCCCACGTTTGTCTTGTACATTTCCTGTCCCAGGCTTGGAATCAGCCATTTCTGGACCTTCCTTTTTAAAAATTAATCCATTTAAGAATAAAAACTTACTCCAAAATACGGATTTTGCTACATCTGATAACTTTTGATATGTATCAAATTGAGATACAAATATTCCAATTGAGATATAAATATTTTGTAATTTCTATCTTTTTTTTTTTTTTTAAGATGACCAGTAAGGGGATCTCAACCCTTGGCTTGGTGTTGTCAGCACCACGCTCAGCCAGTGAGCAAACCGGCCATCCCTATATAGGATCTGAACCCGTGGCCTTGGTGTTATCAGCACCGCACTCTCCCCAGTGAGCACGGGCCGGCCGTAATTTCTATCTTGATTTCCTCTTTTTTTGAAAAAGCTTTACTGAGATGTAATTCACATAGCATACAATTTACCCATTTAAAATGTACAATTCACTAGTTTTCAATATATTCCCAGATATGTATAACCATCATGACAGAACATTTGAATTACCTCAAAAGAAACCCCATACTCTTTGGTTATCAGCCCTCCGTTCCCCCATTCCTCCAAACCCTCAGCTCCAATAACCACTAATCTACTTTCTGCCTGTAGATTTTTCTATTCTGGACTTTCATATGAATGGAATAATATAATATGTGATCTTTTGTGTCTGGCTTCTTTCATTTAGCATAATGTTTTCAAGGTTCATCCATGTTGTAGCATGTATCAGAAGTTCATTTTTTAAAAACAGCTTTATTGAGATATAATTTACAAACCATACAATTTACCCATTTAAAGTGTACAATTCAATGATTTTTAGCATATTTATAGAGTTGTGCAACCATCACCACAGTGAATTTTAGAATTCTTTCATAGCCTCACAAAGAAACCCATGCCCTGTAGCTATCATCACCCCACCCCTCAGCACCCCCCTCTCCCCAGCGGTAAGCAATCAGTACTCTACTCTTTCTCTACAGATTTCCGCATTCTGGAACTTCATATGACTAGAACCATACAATATGTGGTCTTTTGTGACCGTTTTCTTTCACTTAAGCATAATGTTTTCAGGTTCATCCAAGTTGTAGCATCTATTAGTACTTAATTCCTTTTTATTACTGAATAATATTCCATTGTATGGATACACCACATTTTGTTTATACATTCATCTGCTGGTGAACATTTGGGTTTCCATCCTTTGGCTATTCTGAATAATGCTGCTCTAAACATTTGTGTACAAGTTTTTGTACGGACATGTTTTAATTTTTCTTCAGTATATACCTAGGAGTGGAATTGCTGGGCATATTCCAAATCTATATTTAACCATTTGAGGAACTGCCAGACTGTGTTCCAAAGCAGCTGCACCATCATACGTTCCCACCAGCAGTGTGTGAGGGTTCCAGTTTCTCCACATTCTCACCAACGCCCGTTATTGTGACTTCTTTGGCTGCATTCTTTTTATTTAACATTGTTTATTTTTCAGCAGGTTTTTTTGTTTGTTTTTTTAACTGAAGTCCACACTTTACGTTAAGGTTCACTCTTTGTGTTGTATATTCTATGGGTTTTGACAAATGTATAATTATCCATCATTACGTGTATCCATCATTACACTACCTTACAGGACAGTTTCACTGCCCTAAAAATTCCTTGTGTTCCACCTGCTCATTCCTCCCTTCCTCCCCTTGAGCCCCTGGCAACCACTGATCTTTTTACTCTCCTCATAGTTTTGCCTTTTCCAGAATTTCATATAGTTGAAATCAAACAGTATGTAGCCTTTTCAGATTGGCTTCTTTTACTCAGAAATATGCATTTAAATTTCCTCCATATCTTTTTCTGGCTCGATAGCTCATTTCTTTTTTTTTTTTTTTTTGTGACCGGTAATGGGATCGCAACCCTCAGCTTGGTGTCATCTGCACCGCACTCAGCCAGTGAGCGCACCGGCCATCCCTATATAGGATCTGAACCTGTGGCCTCAGCGCCGCTGCACTCCCAGCGCCGCACTCTCCCGAGTGAGCCACAGGGTCGGCCCTCATTTCTTTTATGAATGTACCACAGTTTGTTTATTCATTCACGTATTTTAGGGCATCTTGGTTGCTTCCACATTTTGGCAATTTTGAATAAAGCTCCTATAGACATTCATGTGCAGGTTTTTATGTAGACACATTTTCAGTTCTTTTGGGTAAATACCAAGAAGCACGACTGCCAGATCATATGGTAAGAGTATGTTTAATTTAATTTAATTTTTTTAAAGATGACCAATAAGGGGATCTTTTTTTTTCCTTTTTGTCTCTTTTTTACTGACCGGCAACGGGATCGCAACCCTCGGTGTTGCGCCCACACCACGCTCAGCCAGTGAGCGGGAACCGGTCTCCACATGGGATCCGAACCCTCAGCGGGAGCGCCACTGCGCTCCCAAGCGGCGCACTCTCCAGTGCGCCACCGGGCCGGCCCAATAAGGGGATCTTAACCCTTCACTTGGTGTTGTCAGCACCGCACTCCCCCAAGTGAGCCATGGGCTGGCCCGTATGTTTAATTTTTTAAAACACTGCTAGGGCTGGCCCAGTGGCGCACTGCTACAGTGCGCTGCTTGGGAGTGTGGTGGCGCTCCCGCTGAGGGTTCGGATCCCACATACAGACCGGTTCCCGCTCACTGGCTGAGCGTGGTGTGGGCGCAACACCGAGGGTTGCGATCCCGTTGCCGGTCAGTAAAAAAGAGACAAAAAGGAAA
>NW_007732233.1:65702-82889 GCF_000696425.1 Galeopterus variegatus | reverse complement strand
AAAAAAAAAAAGGGAAAAAAAAAAAAAAAAAAAAAAAAACCACTGCTAAAATGTCTTCCAAAGTGGCTGCACCATTTCGCATTCTCACCCACAATGAATGAGAGTTCCCGTAGCTTAGTATGACTTCGATTTTAGCCATCCTACTGGGTACGAAGTGGTATCTCATTGTCATTTTGATTTGCATTCCCCTGTTGGCTAATGATGTCGAGCATCTTTTCATGTGATTATTGGCCATTTGTATATACTTTGGAGAAATATAGATCCTGTCTATGCAGATCCTTTGCCCGTTTTTCTTATATTGGGTTATCTTCTTATTATTGCCTTGTAAGAGTTCTTTATTTATTCTAGACATAAATTCCTTAACAGATTTATGATTTGCAAATTTGTCCCATTCTGTGGATTTTCTGTGTACTTTCTTTTTTTGGCTGCTGGCTGGTACAAAGATCTGAATCCTTGAACTTCCTATGCACTTTCTTGATGGTATCCTTTGAAACATGAACGTTTTAAATTTTTATGAAGACCAGTTTATCTATGTTTTCTTTTATTGCGTGCGCTTTTGGCATCATATCTAAGAATCCTTTGCCAATCTTGATTTCCTCTTAAACCCATGAGTTATTTAGTAGCATTTTAGTGTTCTAAACACTTATTTTTAAAAACTATCTTTATTGTTCTTTTCTATTACAGAGTGAGATCTATTTAACATTGATTCTTTGAAATTTGTTGGGACTTCCTCTGATCATTTAAATCCAGTCATTTTTTGTAAAGGCTTTGTTTGTAATTGAGAAGAATAAACAAATTAAAATTTTTCTTGTTGGTGAGTTTATCTTGTTTTGGGCTTGCTGATCTCGAATCTAATAATTTGTCTTTCTCCAAATTTGGGAAGTTTTCAGCGATTTTTTCTTCAAATATTTTTTCTGCATTTCTGGGACTTTCTGCTCTGCTGGGACTCCAGTGTGACAAATGTTGCTTTTGACATTTTTTCACAGGCCTGAGGCACTGTTAAAATTTTTTGATCTTCTTTCTTTCCATTCTTCAGATTGGATAATTTCTATTGATCTATCTTCGAGCTCACTGGCTCTTTCTCATGTCATCTGTGTTGGTTAATTTTTTGTGTCAATTTGGCTAGGCTATGGTACCCAGTGTTTGGTCAAACACTAGTCTAGATGTTGCTGTGTAGGTATGTCTTTAGATGTGATTAGCATTTAAATCAGTAGACTTTGAGTAAAGCAGATTATCCTCTATAATGTGGGTGGGCCTCATCCAATCAGCAGAAGGCCTTAAGAGTAAAGATTGACCTCCCCTGAGGAAGAAAGAATTCTGCCTCCAGATTGCTCTCAGACTCAAAACTGTGGCATCAGTTTTTCCCTGGGTTTCCAGCCTGCTGGCCTGCCCTGGACTTGCCAATAGATATGTATATCTCCTATTGGTTCTGTTTCTCTGGAAAACCCTAACTAATACACATCTATTTCTGCTCTTAAGCCCTTCTAGTGAATTTTTAATTTAATATACTGTATTATTATTATTTTTGCTCTTTGGTGTCTTTTTGAAAGACTTCATTTTTTAGAGTAGTTTCAGGTTCACAGCAAAACTAAGAGGAAGGTATAGAGATTTCCCATATACCTCCTGTCCCCACATATGCATAGCCTCACCCACTATCAACATTCCCCACCAGAGTGGTACATTTGTTATAGAAAATTAATGAACCTACATTGACAACTATAATCACTCAAAGTCCATAGTTTACATTAGGGACCACTCTTGGTGTTGTATATTCTGTGGGTTTGGACAAATGTATAATAACATGTATCCAACATTATACGATCATACAGAGTATTTTCACTGCCTTAATATATATCATATTTTTATCTTGTAAAATTTCCATTTTGTTATTTTTCATAGTTTCTTTTTACTCTGCTGAGAACTGTATTTTTCATTTGTTTAAAAGGTGTTTACCTTTACTTCACAGAGCATAATTATAATAACAGCTTTGAAGTCTTTGTTAATTTCAACATCTGAGTCATCTTGGATTTAGCATCTGTTGAATGTCTTTTCCCTTGAGAATTGATATTTTCTTGGTTCTTTGTATGCCAACTAATTTTGGATTGTATACTGGATATTTTGAATATTACATTGTAAGAATCGGTGTCCTATTAAAGTCCTCTGATGAATGTGATTTTTATTTTTAATCAGGCCATCTACCTGATTAGGCTCAGACTACAAGTTCTACGTCACCTTATGTGTGCAGCTGTTCCAAAGTCAGTTCAGTTTTCAAAGCCTTTGCTCTGCTATTTTTGGCTTATTTCACATATGGTCTACTCGGGTTAGTTTGAGTGGGTTTTTTTGTTGTTGTTGTTTGTTTGTTTGCTTGTTTGTTTTTGTTTTTTCATTGAGTGGTGTTTTATGTCATAGTTCAGTTCTCAAAGTCTTTGCTATGTTGCTTCGGGTCTGACCCATCCATGCTCAGCTCAGAGGTAAGCCTGGGATTTGTGCTGTGTTCATACACACAAAGGATCCCCTTCTCTAGGTTCCCCCAACACTGTCCAGTTTTCAAGGGCCCATTTTCTCAGTCCTCTGTCCAGAAATATGGGGTTCCTTGGAGTTTTTTTCTTTCACTGCCTACAGCAGCTCTGCTGGAGACTTCCCCATTGATCAATGTTGGAAGAGAAAGTAGGCCAAAAAATGTAGGCAACTCACCCCTGTATGTGCCACCTCAAATTTTAACTTCCCTTCCCAATCCACCTGTTCTTGGCTACCTTTCAGAGTTCTCAGGTAGTTGCTTTTTGTGGACTTACTCCATTTTGGCTGACACCAGAAATCAGTACACTCACAATATTCCTTTACTGAGTCTGTGGGTGGTAAACTCTACTTCTTTGTGTGTCTGTGAACACCTCTATTTTGCCTTTACTCTGGAAAGATAATTTACCTAGGTGTAAAATCCTAGGTTGCTAATAATTTCCATTTTTCACTTTGAAAATATTGTCCCACTGTCTTCTGGCTTCACTTGTTGGTTGATGGAAAGTCTGCTAATGACCTAATTTTTATTTCTTAGTGCTAATGTATTTTTTCTCTTGTGGTTTTTAGATTCTTTTTATCATTAATGTTTTGCAGTTTCACTCCAATGTATCAAAAAAAAAAAAAGTACCCATGAACTCCTAAAACGCTCCCTGGAGGGCAGTATTGTCCTTGCTGAGGCCATAGGACTTCAGAGACAATTAACTGTCTCTTGACTAAGTTTGCTTTTTGGCCAGAGACTGACTGGGTTGTTAGATCTGGGCTGTAGAGCTCCAGTTTCTCATGATCTCAAAGGCCAGACTAATCCCCTTTTTACAGACAAAATGCCATGGATTCCAAAATTTTAAAATAGGGGTTGTACCCACAGTGGACGTAATCTTGATTTCTGGGCTTATATCCTACCGATACATATTTATTTCATTGACTTATGGAAATCTGCAGCTTTCATGAAGAATTCAGCTAACTTTCTTCACTGCTTCATTGCTTTGCATTTCTTTATTCCCTTTAAGATATTTAAATATATTTCAGAGTAACTTAAAGCCACTTAAGGCCATCTCATTGGATCCTTTGCAATCCCCCCCCCCCAATTTATTTAACGTTAATTGAGTTAATAGGCCAGGTTTTATACTAGGCCTGGGGATTGAGAGAAAGAAATAAAACCCAGACCCTTTCCTCAAGTTTCCCTCGCTCTCTTCAATGCAATCCAGAGAAAACAGTTTCATGACATAGAACAGAGTTTTCAGGAACATGTGAAGCTGTGCTAGAAAAGTCTTTGACTTAATCTTTTACCTAGTAGGTATGATATTTTTCTTCAAGAGAACTTGCCCATTGTTCCTCAAGCTTCTATAAAGCCAGACCAGCTACTTTCTATAAAATACATTACAGTAATATTTATTGACCCTATGCAGGGTGATTGTGAGATATTTCATGATATTTACTGTCAAGTCTCATTCCATGGAGAAATTGTTACTGGAAATATTACTTTTGGAAAATGCTATTTTTTCAGGCTGAATTATTTGTTCTATAACATCTTGTGCTAAATGATGTACCTGAAAGTCATAAAAGAGCATTAAAAATGAATCTGAGTAATTTTTCTTTTATCAATGTTAATAGCATCATCTCAAGTGGACATTTAAAAATATTTAATTTTTGAGCAGAAATATGAAAAATATAAATTTTTTTTTTTTTTTGTCCTTTTCGAGACCGGCCACACCACGCTCAGCCAGGGAGCGCGGTGAGCGCACTGGTCATCCCTATATAGGATCCGAACCCGCGGTGGGAGCGCTGCTGCACTCCCAGTGCCGCACTCTCCCGAGTGCGCCACGGGCTCGGCCCGAAAAATATAAACTTACTTGTATAATTTTGTTTTTTGTTTTTTGTTTTTTGTTTTGGTGGCCAGCCATTAACCAAGTGAACTAACTGGCTGGCCGTTACTTGTATAATTTTTAAAAATCAATAAATGTTTTTTAAAAGGGGCTGGCCGGTTAGCTCTATTGGTTAGAGTGTGGTGTTATAACACTAAGGTAAGGGTTCAGATCTCTGTACTGGCCAGCTGTGAAAAAAAATTAAAATTAAAAATGTATATATCTTAAAAAAGAAATGGCTGATTTAGATTAAGAACATTTTTTGCTCATCATAAGTGACTGTCCAGAGATCGGACTTTGAATTTCTATTTCATGTGCTTATTAAATATAGGAAAAATCAAATTATGTATTTAACTGTTTTTTAAAGAACATTTCAAAAGCATAGGTGTGCTTTGTTTGGGGGAATAGACACTGTTAGTGGAAAGCAAACAATTTGTATGATAATTTCACCTAAATCAAATTTCTGTTCATTGAATGCTACCATAAAATTTATTAGAGAAACTTATACATGAGAAAAAAAATCTAAACCATAAAGTACTATATCAACAGGAACTATTACAATTTGCAATAACAATGTAAGAGAATCCTAGGACTATAATTATTATGAAATGCTTTCACAGATATAGTTTACTTAAATGAGCAAGCTCATAAGAGAATAAATATGTATGAATAAGTGTTCCCCTCCAAAAAGGGGGAAGAATGGAAAAATATAAAGGAGAGGAGATCCCTTATTTTCCGTCTTTTTGGGGTGTGGGCCTCCAGGGGATAGGCCCAGTAATTCCATTATTTATAAAAATATTGAAGGGCTGGCCGGTTAGCTCACTTGGGAGAGTGTGGTGCTTATAACACCAAGGTCAAGGGTTCGGATCCCCGCACAGGCCAGACCCCAATAGGAAAAAAAAATTAGGATAAAATTCCAGATATTAAGGAAAACACCATAATATTAAGAGTGAATTGAAGGGCCGGCCCCGTGGCGCACTCGGGAGAGTGTGGCGCTGGGAGCGCATCGTCGCTCCCACCACGGGTTCAGATCCTATATAGGAATGATTGGTGTGCTCACTGGCTGAGCGCGGTGGGGGTGGCACCACACCAAGGGTTGCGATCCCCTTACCGGTCATGAAAAAGACAAATAAATAAATAAATAAATAAATAAAAGTGAATTGAAAATATTCATATAAACCCATGATTAAGAATTGTATTAGTTATGTATTGCTGCATAGCAATATTACCACAGACTTAGAGGCTTAAAACAAGACAGTTATTATCTCACACTTTCTGTGGGCCAGGAGTCAGCATGGTTTAGCTTGGTGCTCTGCTTTGGCGTCTCAAAAAGATTCAATCAAAGTGTCGGCCGGGACTACAGTCTCATCTGCTTCCAAGCTCACATGGTTGCTGGCAACCTTTAGTTCCTTGCAGGCTGCTGCACTGAGGGCCCCAGTTTCTTGCTGGCTGTTGGCCAGAGGCTGCCCTTAGTTTTTTGCCATGTGGCCCTCTCATAGGTAGCTTATCTCTTTAAAGCCAGTAAGGGAGAGAGTCTCCTTGCAAGAGGGGCATTATAATCATAAAATAATCATCACGTACATAATGTAATCATGTATATGTAATCATATACATCGTGTCACCTTTGCCATATGCTACTGATTAGAAGCAAGTCACAGTTCCTCCCACTTTCAAGAGGAGAGGATTACACAAGAGCATGAACACCAGGAGGCAGGGATCATGGGGGCCACCCTAAAGTCTGTCTGCCACAAATAGGTGTATTTTTCTAGCTCTGTCCTTTGAAGTGGCCTAAAAGCAATGTCACTCTACAATAATGAATACCCCTAGTGCTCAAGTTGTGGTATCTGAAAATCATTTTCCATTAAAGGGTAGCTGGGCTCTTTGAAGAAACGGCATATTCCAGGTCAGGGGCAGGGAAAGTACAAGGAGAACCAGGGATATTTTATTGTGCTAGAAATCAGTAAAGTTCTCAAGGGTCAATGGGGTCATGTTCCATTGGTCACAGTCGTGACATTTAGAGCATTATAAAAGCTAATGGTGGCAATGAAGTAAAACAGATGGAATCTATGAAAATTCATAATTTAATAATGATGTTCAAAATAGGGAAAGTCTGAAAATCTTTATTTGTCAGCATTTGAGAAAACTATTAAATCAACTACTTATTGTGAAAAGTGGTAATTAATGGTAAAAAATTAAACATTTTATCCTGCCTTTCTAGTAGAATCTGTATTTCAGGTAACCAATATCCCCAATAGATGAGGGAAAGCTGTACTTCACAGGTGAATACCAACTAATAAATGTAGAAGGGATGGTAGATTTAGAAAAACATTACTTTACAAACTTTAGTGAAATTATCATGATAATGATAATTATCATGCTAATCATCATTATCATATCAGATCATAATTATCAACTGGTATTTAAAATGGTTGATGAGAACTTGATATTTTTAAAATGCAAAAGTAAAAATGAATAGATCACTTCCTAGTTTCAGGGCAAAAGTATAACTAAAATGGAGAGGACTGACTGGTTAGCTCACTTGGGAGAGTGTGGTGCTGGTAACACCAAGGTCAAGCATTCGGATCCCCCTATAGGCCAGCCACCAAAATGAGTCAAAACAAAAAAATAAAATGGAGGGATTAGGCAGTCATCACCTTAATCTAGTAATCAATCTTAAAATCATTAATGGATTAACCATATATCATAGGTCTTCTGATGCAATTCAACATGAATACCTGTCACCTATACAACGTTCTAGCCAAAATGTTTAATAGAAATGTTACAGGAGATAATAGGGATAGAAGAACAAACTTCTATCCAAGAGGCAGCAACTAAACAAACTCAAAAGGTGGCACACTCCTCAGAACAACTGTAGGACAATCTCCTCAACAGTCAACATTATAATAAAGGGGACCTAATAATCAAATGCTATGTGTAGTCCTTGAACAGATCCTGGTTGGGACAAACAGCTGTTAAGGGCATTTTTGTGTCATTTAGGAAATTTTTAATCATCTAGGGGTTTGATGAAATGGACAGGTGGAGTTTGCTAACCGAAAAAAGCAGGTTATAAGATAGCATGTACACTGTGATCTATTTTTTGCAAAAAGTATACACACACAAAATAGTATAGGAAGAGATCTGGAAGTACAGGTAATCAGGTGTTGACAATGGTGGACCTCTGAGGGATGGGACTGTGCATGAGTTTCCTATTGCTGCTATAACAAATTACCACAAGTTTAGTGGCTTAAAAGAACACGAATTTATTCTCTTACAGTTTTGGAGGTCAGAATTTTGACATTCATATAGTTTCTCTCCAGTATGTGTTTTCTCTAAGGTAAGAGACCAAAGGTTTTCCCATGTAGATGACCATCATGAGGTTTATCTCCAGTGTCAGCTCTCTACTGTTTTCCAAGATTAGAGCAATTTTTAAAGACCTTTTCACATAGCTGACATTCATATGGTTTCTTTCCAGTATGTGTTTTCTCATGACTAAGGTAAGAGACCAAAGGTTTTCCCAGATAGATGACCACAGAAGTCTGAAATGACTCTTATCGGACTAAAATCAAGGTGTCAGCAGGGCTGGTTTCTTCTGGAGGCTCCAGGGAAGAATTTATTCCTTGTCTCTTCCAGCTTCTAGAGGTTGCTGGTATTCCTTGACTCACGGCTACATCAGTTCACTCTCTGCTTCTATCAGCACATCACCTTCTCTGCCTTCTGACATTCCTGCTTCCCTTTTATAAAGATCCTCGTGATTACATTGGGCCCACCCAGATAATCCGGGATATCTCCATCTCAAAATCCTTAATTTAGTCAAATCTGCAAAGTCCCTCTTGCCATGTAAAAGTTTCCACGGATTAGGTTGTGGACATCTTTAGGGGGCCATTATCCTGTCTACCACAGAGTGTGCTTTTATTTTTTATTTTTATGTCTGCATTTTCTAATTTTATGTAATGTGCATGAATTACTTAAAATGTATAAGTTACAAGGTCAAGGGTTTGGATCCCCAGACCAGCCAGCAGCCAAAAATGAAATAAAATGAAATGTATAAGTTAAAAATAGAAAAATATTTTAGTTCAATATCAAATGACATGAAATGTGGTTATTTATAAACTTTTATCTGGCTCAATCTGAAGCTTGAGCTTCACAGCCAGTCAGTTATTACTTTTTCTTTATGCCAAATCAGAAAATTCCAATTCACAATTATACATTGCCAGAAATGGCAGCAAGTGTTTGGTAGCTGGGTCAGAGACTTCTGTATATTGGATTGAACAGGGACCCATAAATTGAGAAGTCATTTCTTCCATTCAGTGTTGCCCCAGACACTAAGTAGATGAAGTATCAAACTCAAATTCTGTGAAGTTGAATGTTTCACCTTAGAAGAGTGGGTCTTACTGGGGGCAGTACAGCACAGGGGTGTGCTTTGAAAACATGTGGGGCTATTTTGGTTGTTAAAGTGATGGACAGGAATCTCCTGGCAGGGATCTCCTGGCATTTAGTGGGCAGGAGCCAAGAATGTCATATGTCCTTCAGTGCATGTGAAATTCCTGCAAGGAAGAATTTTCCTACATCTTACATGATTTTCAGATGTCCCCTTATACATTCATGTATATGAAAAACCTATGTGTAATTATCTGAGCCTAAATCTAACCTTGTTTTTTTTTTTTTAAAAAGATGACCGGTAAGGGGATCTTAACGCTTGACTTGGTGTTGTCAGCACCATGCTCACCCAGTGAGCAAACCAGCCATCCCTATATGGGATCCAAACCCGTGGCCTTGGTGTTATCAGCACCACACTCTCCCGAGTGAGCCACAGGCCGGCCCTAACCTTGTTTTACATGTAAACTCAAAGTAGATTTTTTCTTTTTATAAAATTTATTTTTTAAATATGGAGTGCTTTTACAAATTTGCATGTCGTTTTAGCGCAGGCACCATGCTTATCTTCTTTGCATAATTCCACTTTTAGTAAATTGCTGCTGAAGTAAGCATAACGCACAGTATTTTTTTGCGTAGTTTTCATATACATGGAATTTTCCAGTAACGGAACTACTGTGTAAATCGAAAGGAGTGTGTGTTGTTTTGTTTGGATCCTCACCAAGTATGGCTTAATGTTTTAGAAAATCACACCAATGACATCAATGCCATTTATGGGCTGTGCTGGATATCTTCCATCTGTCCTTCTAGACTCACTCCACCCTGCTCCACCTGCTTTGTGCCCTGGAAAGGGACTGTATCAACTGGTTTCCTCACCCTCCAACTTCTGGGTGGATTCACTCAGTGGGAAGCATGGGCAGGAGATCTGCGGTAGGCCACCTGAAATGCCCCTCAGGAGCTAGGTCCATTAGAAAATGATAACGGTATACATAAGTTTGGGTCCAAGCTGTTTGGAAGGCACAAGTAGATTGTGTGAAGGGGTGGCGCTCAGACTCCCATGGTACTTACTCTTACTGATTTACTTCTTTAACCTGCATTTATGGCTTCCTGGAGAGTTCCTGTGACTGGTTAATAGAGAAAAAGCACAGGCCTGGTTTATACAGTTTCCTGGCACCACCTGAAAGTGGGTGGTAGCTGCATTCTAGCCCCTGGAAGACAGTGGTGATGGAAAGTATTCCTAGGGAAAAACTTTGGGCACTACATCTTGTTATCCATTTCACATGGAAGAAGAGATGGTCTGTTTTCTCTCTAGACCTAATATTGTCGGGAGATACAATCCCCCACGGCCTGGAGGGTCCCTGCATGTTCTTGCAGGGTATGCCAAGAATGCAAGGCCCTGACTGCGCTTTACCTGGGCCCTTTCTCAGGGCTGCATTGCAGGGAGCTGCCTTGAGGGATGAGGTGCTATCTCCTTCTGGGACAAAGAGCAGGCTTGCTATTAATGTGGATTACCCAAGGCCAGTATTCCTTGGCTGTGATGCAAACGTGCACTGTGTACATAGCGTGTCCACCTGAGCCCCTCTTCATGGCCCTGTGGGACTTGGAGACTTGGGGAAACTGATGCAAATATGCTGGTGCTCATGCTGCTTGCTGTGCTGCTAACATTCGTGAAAAGGATAAATAGATCCATAAAAGGCTAATTTCTAAGTAGGGGAAATCCCAGCTCCTGACAAATATTTGTTATCAACTTTGCAGTTGGTTTTACAAGCTTTTGAACATTATGTGACATGTACCTAATTTCGTATTGAGGGGTGCAGCTCTGAATTATTCCTCTGTACTGGCTAGCCACCAGAAAAATGATTTTCTGATCTCTTAAAATGTCCTCGAAAATATTATTTCTAACAAAGTGGTCCTTTGCAAGACATCTGGAATTCAGAGCTTGTGGCTTGTTCTATGAATGTAACCTTAGCATTAAAAAGCCTATAATTCTTTTTTATTAATTATTAATTACTAATAATCTGTTTCCCTGGTAATGCTACTTATTTATTTATTTATTTATTTTTATAAAGAAAATGAAATTTATTGCTTACAGTTTCTGAGGCTGGAAAACCCAAAGTCCACCTGGTGGTGATGACAGTGACCCAGGGGTCTCACATTGCAAGATGATGGAAGCAGAGAGTGCAGACAGAGAGAGCCCTGGTAATGATATTTAAATTGACATCTCCATGTCCTAAAAACCATGAATACCTATGCGTTTTCCTTAACAGACAAGTGAATTGAAAATTCATGTGCACACAAAAACCTGTATGCAAATGTTTATAGCAGTTTTATTCACCTGACTCTCATGCTCTTGCTATAGTGTGCCCTTTCCCTGTAGTAAACCGTAGACTTGTAAGCACTGATATTTTGGATCCTGTTTCCAAAACTGGAAACAACCAAGATGTCCTTCAACAGGTGAATGGATAAACAAACTCAGGTTCATGTATACAATGGAATATTAGTCAGTGATAAAAAGAAAGTTCTATTAAGTCCTCAGCAATGTGGGTGAATCTTTCTTTTAGTGGTAAAATATACACAACATAAACATGGATGAATCTTAAGTGCATTTCACCAAGTGAAAGAAGTCAGACCCCAAAGACCCAAAAGTATTGTATGATTCCTTGTATGTGACACTTTGAAAAGGGCAAAACTATAGTTTCCTATTGCTGCTATAACAAATTACTGCAAACTTAGTGGCTTACAACAACACAAATTTATTCTCTTATAATTGTGGAGTCCAGAAGTCCGAAATCAGTTTCATCAGGCTAAATTCAAGGTATCCACGGGACTGGTTCCTCCTGGAGGCTGTAGCGGGGAATTCAGTTCCTTGTCTTTTCTAACATCTGGAGGCCATCTGCATTCCTTAGCCTGTGAATCCTTCCTCATATCACTCCAACCTCTCGCTTCCATCCTCACATCTCCTACTACCTCCTTTGACCTAAGTGCTGCCCTTTTTTAAGGACCCCTGTTATTACATTGAGGGCCCACCCAGATAATCCACGGTAATCTCATATCAAAATCCTTAATAGAATCACTTCTGCAAAGTCCCTTTGCCATATAAGATAACATTCACAGGTTTTGGGGATTAGGACATGGATATCTTTGTGGAGTCAGACTGCAAACGGATCAGTTGTTTCCAGGGGTTGGGGGAGAGGGAAGGGTTGAGTACATAATGGGCTGCACAAAGGTGGTGGTGGATACATGACTCTACACTTGTCAAAACCCATAGAATGGTACACCACCAAGAGTGAACTTCACTGTATGCAAATTGGAAGAAACCCAACCTGCTTGTCAGTGATCCCAGGATGGAATGCAGAGGGTGACAAAAGAATTTAATTATACCTGGAGGACATTAGGTTAAGTGAAATAAACCAGGCACAGAAAGACAAATACTGCATGATCTCACTTATATGTGGAATCTGAAATAGTTGATCTCATGGAAGCAGAGAGTAAAATGATGGATACCAGGGACTGGGAGTATGGGGGTCGGGGAATGGGGAGATGTCGGTCAAAGAACACAAAATTTCAGTTAAACAGGAGGAATAAATTCAAGAGATCTACTGCACAACATGGTGACTACAGTTAAAAACAATGTACTGTATTCTTGAAAATTGCTAGGAGAATAGATTTTAAGTGTTCTCACCCCCCAAAAATAAGTATGTGAGGTAACACATATGTTAATTAGCTTGATTTACCCATTCCACAGTGTATACATATTTCACAACATGTTGTACACAATAAATATATGCAATTTTTATTTGTCGATTAAAATAATAAATAAAACTTTAATTTTATTAAATATGTATGACATAACTTTGCTGAAGAGGGTAGGGGGATAGTTGCTGACTAACGTTGAAAAAAAGTGTTTTGACTGAATAGCGTGAGGCTTGGGCTGGCCAGTTGGTTCAGTTGGTTAGAGCACAGCCTTGTAATACCAAGGCCAAGGGTTCGCATCCCCGTACCAGCCAGCTGCCTGTTATGTAAGAATAGTGTAAGGCTAAGGACAAAAAGAACTGTACATAAACACTGTACTCTAGTTGGGAGATAAATACAGAAATACAGATATATTAGGGTACTTCAAAAAAGTTTGTGGAAAAATATTATCAAAAGATAATATGAATCTTTCAATGAACTTTTTTTTTTTTTTTCCTTTTTTGTCTTTTTTACTGACCGGCAACAGGATCGCAACCCTTGGTGTTGCGCCCGCACTGCGCTCAGCCAGTGAGCGGGAACCGGTCTCCACATGGGATCCAAACCCTCGGCGGGAGCACCGCCGTGCTCCTAAGCGGCGCACTCTCCAGTGCGCCACCGGGCCGGCCCCAATGAACTTTTTGAAGCACCCTGGTATACATATGCATGGGTTAGTATAGACAGCTCTGACTGCTAACATGGCCTAGAAGTAGTGACAAACTCCAGCAGCAATGAGCACACCTAACATCCAGATCTGTTTCCGAATATCATTCTGTGGCCTGGCCACTTAGCTCAGTCGGTTAGAGCTCAGCCTTATAATGCCAAGGTCAGTGGTTCAGATCCCCATACTGGCCAGCTGTCCAAAAAAAAAAAAAAAGAAATCCCACATATCTCCAATAAAACATACCAGAGCTCCTTGAAGAAATGGCTGACTCTAGGGCTGGGGCAGGAAAAATACAAGTTGAGTGTGAAACATCTGGTAGTACCAGAAAGAAAGGGCAGTAGGAACCTGCACCTGACCTCTCCAGACCCCTCGCTGGGAGTCCTCTGCTGTGATGTGCAGCCTGACTCTCATGCTCTTGCTATAGTGTGCCCTTTCCCTGTAGTAAACCGTAGACTTGTAAGCACTGATATTTTGGATCCTGTGAGTCTTCTTTAGCAGTTGAACCCTGTTCAAGTGCCACTGTTAGTGCAGCTATGTATTCGATTTTCGTAAACACTTCACGGACACTAGGGAAAAAAATTATTGTCTGATATACATTTTCTTTCCAGGAAGCTATTAATTGAGACTTACTAATTATATTATTAAGTGATTCTCTATCCTTCTTCATATTTTCACTTTATAAATTTCAATGTCATTTATTTATGGGGTGTCAAATTCTACTAATTTAAGTATCTTCATCTTTGACTTCTCTTAATTTGTATTTGTTTTGAATATTTCCCCTTCTCTTACATTAATCTTTTTATTTCATTGTGTGCTTCTTTTAAATAACATAAAATTGAATTCTTAATCCAATTCGTGAATCTTAATTTTTAATAGGGAAGTAGATTCCATTTATATCCATCCTCAATACATTTGTTTTATTATTTGCCATATTTTCTCTGCTATTTTTTAAAGCTTCTGTGTCATTTTTAATTTGTTTTATGACTTTTTTATTTGTCCCCCCTCCCACCCTTGAGTATTTGCTTTTAGCTTCTTCAGTTCTTTGGAAACATATACACTCCTTTTATTTTTCTTTTAAAAGATGACCGGTAAGGGGGTCTTAACCCTTGACTTGGTGTTGTCAGCACCATGCTCTCCCAAGTGAGCTAACCGGCCATCCCTATATGGGATTCGAACCCATGGCCTTGGTGTTATCTGCACCACCCTCTCCCAAGTGAGCCGCGGGCCGGCCCCCTACACTCCTTTTGATACTGGTAAGTTCAACCTTTAAGTTTTTCTTTTTTTTTTTTTTAAAGATGACCGGTAAGGGGATCTCAACCCTTGGCTTGGTGTTGTCAGCACCACGCTCAGCCAGTGAGCAAACCGGCCATCCCTATATAGGATCCGAACCCATGGCCTTGGTGTTATCAGCACCGCACTCTACCGAGTGAGCCACGGGCCAGCCCTCAACCTTTAAGTTTTTCAAAAGCATTCTGTGGGTCTGGGGAAAGAAATGTACAAGGTATTTTAATAGCAAGAAAGCTATCAAAGATTGCTAGGTTCCTGTCAAAAGGACTCAGGAGCCAACTTAAAGAAGTTCCCATTAGCCACAATTGGGATACCTTAAGCTTCAATAGAAATTATTGCATTGGATTGAAACACATCAAATAAGTTTGAATGTATGAATTTAAACATGTATTTTTTACCTTTAACGAAACCTTACTGAGGTAGAGGACTTCACAATTGGTGGGATGAAGAGATTGGTAGGGACACTTCCTAATGAAACAACCATTGAACTGGGGAAAATTATTTTTAAAAACCCAACCATTTAATTTCTCTGGAATTTGTCCTAAGGACATACAACAAATGGAGAAACACTTGTTCAAAAAATCTACTACTAAACCTCAGTAAGAACAATGGGCGAATGTGGCATTTGACCCACGTACCGCTTCCCAACCCACCCCCAGCATTTCAGTGTGAGGGGAGGCCTCTGAGGAAGACGTCACATTGTGTGGGAACACGGACTTCACTAAACTAGCGTAGTCAAGCCACTCAGCAAGTAACATACAAATAACAACAAGCCCTGGAGGTATGGGGGAGTCAGTATCCAGAGTTACTACAATGTAGTCTCTAAAACGTCTAGTTTTCAACAAAAAAATATACGACATGCAAGAAAAGGAAACTGATCCATACATAGGGAAAAAAGCAAGCAATAGAAACTGCCTTTGAGGAGCAAATAAGTTAGACTTGGCAGACAAAGACCTCAAAGCAGCTATTATAAATACGTTCGAAGAACCAAAGGAAAACATGTTTAAAGAGTTAAAGGAAGGTACAATGACGATATCTCATCAAATAGAGAATATCAATAAAGAGATAGAAAGTATAAAAATGAACCAAATGGAAATCCTGGAGTTGACAGGCAAAATAACCAAAATGAAAAATTTATTAGAAGGGCTCAATGGTAGATTTGAGCTGGTCAAAAAAAGAAAGAGTGAACTCAAAGATTGATAGATAGACATAATACAATCTTAAGAACAGAGTGAAAAAAAGAATGAAGAAAAATTAACAGACCTTACAGAAATGTGAGACACCATTAGGTGCACCAAATGTACATAGTAGGAAATGAGATGGAGAGGAAAGAGAGAAACAAGAAGAAAAAAATATTCGAAGAAAGAATGGTTGAAAATCACAAAACATTGTTGAAAGAAATTAAAGACCTAAATAAATGGAGAGATGTCCCCTGTTCCAAGATCAGAGCACAGGCTCAGAAGATGTGACTGCCTAGGCTCAACCCTGGCTCTTAGGTATGTTTCCTAACCTCTGTGGGCTTTAGTCTTCTCCTCTGTAAAATGGGGTTAATAACAACTCCTGTCTTGTGGGTTGTTCGAGGAGTGAATGACTCACTGTACGTATAACGCACTTGGACCACTGCCTGCCCCATGGCGTGTGTTGAATACTTGCTAGCTATTGTGAAATGTGAAAGACAATTTGGCAGAGTGCACGAGTCTTCAGTTACCATCTTTTTCTCCATAACATCTAGCCGTTGCTCCATTTTCTTCTGAAAGCTAATGTTGCGGAGAAGTCAGAAACCAAACTGGTTTTGTTTCCTTACAGCAGAGTGGTTAAGAGCTCTGGAGTTAGACAGCCTTGGTTTGTATCCTGGCTCCCCCACTTAGGAGATGTGTGACCTTGGGCGAGTTACTTGACCTCTCTAATCCTGTCGTCATCTGTGATGCAGGGAAACTCACACACCCTCCCTGTTGTGGGCCCCTTGCACTTGTCGGCCAAACCAGCCTTGCTCCCTTTTATTTGTTTGGTCTACTTTTTTCTCACTCCAACCTCGTCACTCTGGTGGGATTTCCAATCATAGTAGCCTCACCGCCTGGCTGGTGATCTTACTCCATTCTCTTGTCCTCTGGCTGGATCTAAGTGTTGAGCACATAGCACAAAGAAAACCAGAGTCCTTCTATATTATCGCCATAAAGTGGGGGCTCCATTGCCAGGGCACCTAGGAGTCTTCCGTGCACCAGTCAGGCTTTATTGCAACTTTAATTCTACTTGGTCTTTCTTGCTGTGTCCTTGGCTTGTCTCACCTTTGCAAGGATTCCAAAACTTGCCATAGTTGTGTCAGCAGCTCTGTTTTGTTCTTCTGTGCAGAAACCAGAAGGAAGACTCTGAGCCCAGAGCTGCCTGTGCTGCATCTGGACGAAGCCTGTCTGTAGTAGGAGAGACTCAGGCTGCCACACAGAATGAAACAGAGCCGAGAGCTAGAGAGCAAAGGGATCCCGACAAAATCATTTGAATTCCCCAATGCAGTCACCAAGGCCAGCACTGCCACTTTACTGGGATGCCCTGAGGTTTAGATGAGAGACTCCGTGTAAAGCCTCAAGTAGCATGCTGAAGGAAAGGATGATTTGTCTTCTCCTGTCTTAACGATTGCAGAATTTTTTTCCCTTGTAGCTAAAAATTGTTGCCAAATGTGTTTATATGTAGGTAATTTTCCCTGAAATGTCGTAAGCTCTTTCAGCCTGCAGATAGAGATCTTTCTTAAGCTTCAGAAAATCTTTT